>NC_056725.1:1297198891-1297271391 GCF_019279795.1 Protopterus annectens | reverse complement strand
TATGAATTATATCAATTCTTCTACCACTTTTCTTTCTTTTACTTATGAATTGGGTGACCAGGAAGTACATTATTTGGATGTCAACATTTAAAAATATTTACTTAATTTGAGATATACATCTTGTATTTATAGGAAAAATTGTTTTTCCAATACTTATCTGCATTTTAAAAGTAGTCATCCCAATATTCAGAAGAAAAACATTTTAAAAGGGCAGATGGTTAGAGCTGCCCGTATGACATCTGTAAGATTGGATTTGGAGAAGGAGTTGGAATTTATAGGTGGGTTGTTCTATGATAGGGGTTATCTCATAGACATTAATAGTACTAAGAATAAGATTTTATTAGGATGGGGGACAAAATACAAACCGCTTTTCAGAGTGGAGACGACACATTGAACACCACCACCTTAGTAAAGAAGGATGAGAACATATTATATATGGTATTAACATTCAATGAGGAAACTAAAGATATGTGACATTTTGATAAAATACTGGGATCTTTATAGGAAAATGCCCAATAAGTTGGAAGTTTTTAATCAGTCACTAAAATTTGGCTATAAAAAAATGATAACCTAAAATAATTATTTGAGAAAGAAGTTAGGGGTGCGGCTGTAGGCAAGACATGTACTTTTAAATGTGGGCATTGCAATCAATGTATTTTTATAGCCAATAAAGAGGAATTGGCTATACCTGTACCACAATATAGATGCCGTGTGAATGAACTATACAACTGTCGGACCAAAGGCGTGGTGTATATAGCATACTGTTTAGTATGTTGGGGATTCTATATAGACAAGACAGAAAGTAGTTTAAAACAACGTATCTATGAGCACATGTATGAAATCAGTAAGAAGAAAAAAAACAATGCATTGTATAGACACGCTTTAAATTGTGTGAATGCTGACTTTAAATTTTGGATATTGGAGAAGGTTCAAATTACAGAAAGAGGGGGTAACTGGCAGAATAGGCTTGACTATAAGGAATTGATGAGGCAGTTGAGGCTTGATGTATGTGTTTTTCCTGGTCTAAATGACCATGTTAATATAACATCAGCAATGAAACTAAAAGCCATTTGTTAATAATTGATAAAGAACTGGGACAGAAAAATGTTTTTTATGACACAAAGTATCACTATGACAATATGTTTTTATGAAGAAGTACTATTGCATTTTTGTATACAATGTGTGTATAACATTTATGTATTTAGGCATGTGATATAAACATATATCAATTACAATAAGTAACTATTAATATTTATTAATATTTACATACATTTTTTTACATATAGGCTTATCGATACGAAAGTTTTTTATGGCATATTTATATAACAAGCACTTTATATATTAGTTTTCATAATATTATAGCAATGTGTATGGACTATTTAAAAGTAATTTATATGTATTCTTTTATTTAACTGAATTCTTGATGTCCATCCAATGATAAAGAGAGGCAAACTATTTAAAGGATGAAGAGATGTGATGTAATAGATTCTGATGAAGTTTCCTGCTTGGAAAAGAAAGCGCTTAATCAGTGTTTTGCATAATAAAGAACGTATTTTTTTTTATACTTTGGATCCTGTTGAATTACTTGGTTTATATCCTGTTTAGTGGCTGCCTTCATTGACTGCTTTGTGTGACTGGGCCTTTTGTTTCATAACTAAAGAATGCCTTGTGGTTATCTTTGGAGTCCTTGGCAAGTTTTCTTTCAAAGCTCGCCTTGGACGATTTTATGAGGGATCATAGTTTCTTGCTGATACTGATCAGGGATGTCTTCCCTTCTTGGGATTTTACTCTTTTCTGTACTAGTTTCCTCCTTCTATTGTATAGCTTGTTTATGGCAGGGGTCCACCAGACTGGTTTCCTTTTCTTGGAGGAGTGAGTCTTTGTTTTGCTTGGGATAGCACGATCCATGCATTCTTGTAGGTGCCCGTAGAATGCATTAGTAAAGGATTTTGCAGCTTGGACAGCGTTATCCTTTAGCATGGGGGCTTTGAAACTTTCCACCTCCATCTTAAGTAATGTGAAGTTTGCTTTTGAAAAGTTTTTCACGGTGGTTTCCTTGTCCGGGGGTGGGGGCGGAATGTGGATATTCAAAGTGATTTGTTTATGGTCATATCTAACCAGTGAGGGGTTGACCTCCAGTGTGGAACACCAGTCGCCCATGTTGGTGATGACCAGGTCCAATATGTTGCCACCTCTGGTGGCAGAGTTGACCAGTTGTTCCAGGGTGTTTGAGTTTATAAATTCTAGGAAATGTTGGGCAAGGGAGTTAGTACTTGAGTAGTTCTCCCAGTTAATGTTTGGGTAGTTGAAATCACCCAATATTAGGGTGTTTGGTAGGACCTTTATATTACCCAGTGTTTCCAGAAATGTGGAACGGGGGTCCTGGGACATAGTGGGTGATCTGTAGCAAGCTACAATTTGAATTACAGTTTTGTCCATTGCTACTTGCACGTGGATAGTTTCTGAGCATTGTGCTGTGCCCCTAACCTGGAGGTGTGGGTATCCTTGATGAATATGGATACTCTGCTGCCTTTTGTATTTCAGTCTGAGTTCTGTGGCCAAAATGTATGGTATGAGTTGTAGCCTGGTAGTGCTGGGATGCTCTCTGTAGCCTTAAACTAGGTTTCTATTACTGCACATATATCGATTTTCTCCATACGGAGGAGTGCCTCGAGTGTGTGCATTTTGAGGTTTAGATTTCTGGCATTGAGTAGTATTACCCTCAGATTTTTGTTATTTGTGCTATTTACGGCAGTGGGTTTGTCTTTTGAGCCCTGCCTGAAAAAGGCAATATGGGGTTGGCAAGAGTCTTGGCCAGTATTCGAAAGCCTAAGGGTGACAGGTGCAAGCTGTCTCTAGCAAAGCAGCGTGGCTTGTCGATCATGTCATCCCAGGCAGGCAGACACTGCATCCCCTTTGAATGACAACAGAAACTTAGCCAATGTTTGCCAGTGTGTAGATTATTAGTAAAGAGGGAGAAAAGGGCAGGGCCTAAAATAGATCCTTGGGGGACACCAACGGATAAAGGAAGACGTGGAGAACAGATTGTTGATGGCCAGGTAAATAGTTATTAAACCAAGCTGTGGCAGATGGTGAGAAGGATAGTTTATATAGTGCATCTATTAGTTTGGAGTGGGAGACCATATCAAAAGCTTCTGATATGTCTAGAAAGATGGCAGATACAAAGTTGCTGTTATTCCTGTGATGGTTTACCATATTAGTGAAGGATAAGAGAGCAGTAGTGATACTATGCAATGGGCAAAATCCATGCTGAGTGTTTGAGAGAAGGTTATTTATTAGTAAGAATTTCATGACCTGGAGATGAATACACTTTTCGAGTAGCTTAGAAAGAGGTGAAAAATAGCACCTGGATGATAGTTTGCCAGTTCTGTGGAAGGTCCCCCTATATGAAGTGGGATTATATGGGAAAATTTCCACAGTTGAGGAACTTGTTTTTGAGAATGGATCTATTTATAAGGATTGCTATTGGGAAGGCTATAGATTCAGCTGCAATTTTGAGGTATCACTGGGTAAGTTATCTATGGCAAGTGTAATAGGTTTTAGTTTTTGGAGTAGTTTTTTATAGTGGCTGTAGGAACTGGGGAGAAAGAGAATGAGGCATTGCTAGTTGTAGACTTGGCTGATTTGGTATCAGGAAAAGGGGTTTGCTGCTTGGAAAGGGCAATTATAGATTCAGTAAAATGTTTGTTAAAAATGGTAGCTATGCTATCGGAATTGTTGTGGATGTTTGGGGCTGATGTAGTAGATTTTCCTGGGTGAAGGACTGAGTTTATAGCAGGCCAGAGTTTTTGAGAATTTTTTTTTTTTTGGTATATGTTTTGAATGTTATGACAGAAATTTATTTTATCTTGTTTTATTTTTTATTTTTTTGCCTTATTTCTAAGTTTCTGATACTGTTACCGTGTTAGTCTTACGCCACAGTTCCCAGGCTTTAACTCTAGTTTTCAGAGGAGCCCTAGTGTTTCTGCTTAGCCAGGGGGCATAGTTTGATTTTACTATGATGGTCCTAGCAGCTTGTGCATTTAATACATCTAAAAGGGATTTATTATAGCAGTTCACTGCATCATCTAGATCAAGGCATATGAGTGGAGTCCAATTACATCTTTGTAGGTCGGCTAGGAATTTGTCAAGATTAAAGTTATGTTTTTTTTCTAAGTTGTTTAAACATAGTAGGTTTTGGTGGGAATATGTGTTGTCGTACAAGAAGTGTGGGCAGGTGGTCGCTCAGACCATCAGGAAGTCAATCTGATTGGAATGAGTGAGAGGAGTTATTTAGTAATATCCAGTCCAAGGTTGACTGTTTTTTTTACTAGCTTTATCTATTTGGGTAGGTTCTTGAATAGTTTGTGTAAAGCCATGCAGGTTTATGTGATGGATGGGGTGAGCTGTATCACATGCAAGCCAGTCTAAATTAAAGTCACCCAGTATGAATGTCTCCTGACTAAGGGTACTAATTGCCCAGTGCAATAGATGTTCTACAGTTGGGGCACTATTTCCAGGTTAGATATAGCAGCCAATTATATTAAGTATTTTTCTTGCATTTACAGTTACTGTGATATAGATAATTTCTGCACTGTCTAGTTGTGGAGTTTTGAAGTCAAGGAAAGTTAAAGTGAGATGGTCTTTAAAGAGGATAGCAACTCCACCGCCTCTTTTGTTGAGTCTATCCACCCGTAGAACGGACTAACCTGGGGGTAGTATTTCATTACCTTTTGTATCTGGTTTTGGCCATGTTTCAGTGATTATTACTATGTCTGGGGAGTATGTGGCCAAAGTGGCATGATAGGTGAAGCATGAGCATGTTATAGGTCTAGTAGGAGGAACCAGGATAATAGGAAGTGTATGTAACTGGATGGACAGAGTGAGGGAGTGTCAACCTAGTGAATAAGAGTAGAAGCACTGGTGGTGGGTGGAATACGGGGTCAGGGTAGGAGAGAGGAGTGAGCCCAAAAGGTGAATAGAGAAGGCAGAGCAAACCCTAGCAAGAGGAAGTCCATAAAAACAATCAGGAGCCAGGATATGTAAGTAAGGCAATACACTATGTCAGAGCTTATAATCTTACAGAAAACAAATGTTGCTAGCAAGCTCTTTATGGATGAGTAGAGCTAGGGGAACTGGGACCGAACTAGAGTTTTGTTTTGGAATAGTTTTGATCTTAGACTCTGGAGCTCAGCTATTTGCACACAGAGGGTAGAGGGATCTTATACAATTAGCAGAGTATGTCGCCACCTAGTGGCTGACCTGATTAAAGCTCTCCAAGTTGGAAGCTGAACAGAGCTCATACAGCTGTGCTCACCTCACAATGACAGTCACAAAGTAGGAAAAAATTGTTAAAACAATTCAATGACATTCACCTAATGATTAATTGTAAAGGAAGGCTTGTATATAAAAGTAAGTTGAGACTTCTCAGGGCTGATTTGACCTTTTGCTGAAACTTTGCTTTAGAACCAGAGGTGGGAGGATGAAAATCCTGAGGCTTGTGAATGGCCCCAGCAAACTGCAAAAAAATAGACAGAGTGAGAGCAGAAAGTGAATAGTATGGTTCTAGGAGAAATGGAGACAAACTGTGAGAGAGAAGGGGATACATACATTGATACCTGAAAACAATGACTCCCATAACATTGAAAAAAACACATTTACTGTATTGCACCACAACAACATACAGAAAAAAATAAAAAACAAACTATATTAAACTTCTCCAAATAAAAGCAGGGGGTAAGCCCCCTGCACCTGAGACTGTGACCCCACACCCCCTGCTAATTAAATATATCAACTTCAAGATCACACTACACAAACACAATGAATGTTATAATGTTGAATCGGATATGTTATGATGTGCAAATTGGTTGCTGTGGCTTTAAGATGTGTTATGTTGTAGTACAGTAAGTAAGGAGGGAACATGATTGAGGTTACCTGTGAAACTAGATATACAGTAATGTGCAATGTTTTAGCAGTGAAGTATTGTTTCTAAGCGAAGGTTGAGGATAGTTGTTTACAATTTATACAGGAAGTCATAAAGGGTGGAATGGTATGTTTGCCATTTTGTTCTGTGTAGTACGATCTCGGAATTTATATATTTAAGTAGCAGGGTGTGTGGGGCTGAAGCCCCGCCTGCTTATAGTTGGAGGACTTTAATATAGTTTCTTTTTTTGTTTCTGTATGTTATGGTGGACTATAGTAAATGTTGGTTTCCTATGTTTTTTCAATGTTATGAGATTCAATGTTTTCAGGTTTCAGTGTTTTGAACCTTCGAGATTTTGGTCTCAGTGTTTTGAATTTCAACATTATGGGATTTTGATGTTTTGAAGTGAATATATATATATATATATATATATATATATATATATATATATATATATGGGTCTATATTAGAACCACGAAAACCCATTTAAGCTGATACGTAAACGTTGACACATATTGCATGAAGTGCGAGTACACCGAATGCCCTAAACTGCAAAATTCAAAATCTCGAATCAGCATAGTTGGCCCTTCTGCTGTATAACTCCGTAAGGTAAATGTACGATAGTTACAAACCTTTGGGTTAGGGTGCAGGTTAAGGTAAGTGCATAAATAGTTATGCATGTAAGGTTTAGTGTAGAGTTAGAAGTAGGGTTTTGTTAAGTGTATATGTGTCGATTATTTATTTTGTTTGAGTAGTGTATGTATGTGGTTTATTTATTTTGTTTGGGTGGGTAGTATGTAGCGAGCGCTGGGGTTGGCCAACTATACTGGTTCAAGATTTTGAATTTCGCAGTTTCAGGAGTTCAGTGTACTCGTGGTTCACGCAATATGTGTCGACGTTTATGCATTCGCTTAAACGGACTTTCGCGGTTCTAATATAGACCCAATATATATATATATATATATATATATATATATATATATATATATACATACATACACACATGCACAAACAACACACACACACACACACACACACACACACACACACACACACACACACACACACAAGGAGCACAGCACCCACTTGAAAAACAAAAAAAGCAGTGTTTATTGATAAAGACACACTCCAGAAATGTCAAACAAACCTACTCAATGATGGAGCTTCTTCAATGCTGCTTGTACTAACAAAATCGCTTATATTGTTGGATATTTGACCACAAGTTGGTTCTTGAACTTCATATATGTAACATTCCTATTCACTATGTTCTCTAAAAGTGATTCCATGGCTTTTTTAAACATATTAGTTTAATCCAAATCCAAATGTGTATATGATTGCCAGTCATACAATTGTTTATAGACTTCCAACTTCTAGTCTTTTTTGGACCACAACATAACATCCCCACCGTTATCTGCACTAGTAATCACCATATTTTGTTGGCTCTGTAGATCTTTTAAAGCACGTTTCGTCTCGGATATGAAATTAGGACCAAACCCCCTAATAAAATCCCTCTGATTAGTATACAAGTCACATAAAACTGACTGTTCAAAAGTTTTGGTTATAGGGTTATGGGGGTGTGAAAGTTAGATTTTTTTTTAATTTAAACTGTACTTCCACAGTTCTCTATTGCACAGCCTTGTTTTTGGAATAATACCAATACTTTAGGTTTAACAGTTTTGAAAAAGGCTTAATGTACTGCACCAGATCTGGTAAACTAACAAACGAACTAGGAATAAAATTAAATCCTTTATTTAAGAGAGATTAATTGACTCATTGATATTAAAACCAATCAAACTGATGAACAAATATTCACTGCCTAAATCTTGGTCATCATCTCCTGAAAATTAGATGTGATCACTGCTTCTGTTCCTGGACATCCATTGTTTACGTCCACCTCACTTGTAAAACTTGGAGTTGGAAAACTTGTTTTTGGACTTTGGGGGTGTCTCAAAATCAGTATCAGTGTTGGTCAGTGCTGAAGATTCAGAAGAGACATCTGACTGATGCAAAATTGATCAAAAATTAGATCTTTTTCTGTTATTTTTGTTTTTAACACTATTTCCACTGTATTCCCATTATTATTGCTTGCAAAGCATACTGTTTTGCATGATTTCAATTTAATAAAGGCCTGTCCTGATTCACAGTCTTTATATTTATGAGTAAATGTATCTTTGTTGCTGTAACTATAGAACAAAATAATTACTGTTTTAATTTATAAATGTTTTTATCATATTTTCTTGTGATTAATAGGTTGAATTGGGATAAATTATATATTGATTGTAAATATTATTTATCTTCCCACCAGAAAGGTTATATAAGTGCTTATGTTTGTTAGTACAAGCAGCACTGAAGATGCTCCCCTTTGACAAGGGAAACCTGGTTTGTATGATGTTTCTAGAGTGTGTCTTTATCAATAAACACTGTTTTTTTTTCAAGTGGGTGCTGTACACCTCCTGTATTTTACATAGTGACTGTCAAATGTTGTTAGTATGTCATAAAAACAGCACTGCAAGTACTATGATTGAATGTCATGCAACTGTTTTACATGATGAAATAACTGACTTCCTATTCACGATAAAGTCTGCATCAGGATGCAGACTATTGTGAAAAGTAACAGTAATGGGCATATGATTCATACAACATATTGGCAGCATAGCAAAGTAATATACTTCGGTCAACATTGTGTCAGTGTATACAGACATGTGTATGTGTGTTTGTGTTAAAAAGGACCTGTCTCATCTGTGAATGTAGAGTTACTCAATTGTATTTTGTGTCATCAGTGACCTCAGCTAAGCATCTCATTCAGCATGCCTTAGCAGGGTCTCATGTTACGTGTGATGTGCAGATATATGACTCTATAGGCACACAAACTTCAAAACCCATTGTGCTAGATACGAGTGTTCAATAAGAGATACTCACTCCTTCAAACTGTAGAACTTCACTGCTCACCATTGCAGTGCTCCGCACCAGTGTAGTCACCACTTAATAGAAGTGCAAAAAGTGAGGAGTGCCCCCAGAGCCATCTGTATCAGAGTACATACCATGTGATAACTTCATCAATGAAGCGGCTGATGAGGTAGCAGACCAAACAAAGTAAGGGTCTGGAATGATAGGTACATACTCATACCATTCTTGCAAGTTTGCTGTGTGTGTAAAAGTGTAACATGTCATTGATGCCATCAATTCATGCTGCTGAAGGTACCCTGCTCTTTCAGAGTATGATGTCATGCATGAATCAGTTTACCTTGTGTACCGCTCTTCTCTAAATTCACTTATGTCTGTATGTGTGTGTCACCTGTTGGTCACCAGAAACACCATTTCTTCAAGTAATGGTCCTTTGAGATGCTGTGGCAGCTATCTTGAGATGTTTTACACTTCCTCAGACTGTGGATACCACTAAAAATAGAGAAATCAGCCAGATTTTGGAAAACGTATTAGACAATGTTGCCACAGCTGCTGCAATACTGATTTCAGGATGCCTCATCTCAAAGGCACTATGTTTGACTATATAAAAATGGTGCAGCTATCAAGGGGCACTTCACAAAACTAAAAAAGGATTTTTTTTCCCAGCAATTTCCGAGTAGTGGAACCAGACACAAGTTATTGCATGACATTCGCTCAATTCCTAGAGGCCTTCAACTAGCAGGGGATGCATGATATGACAGTCCAGGTCACTGCTCCAAATTTAGGTGCTACACTATTGTGGAACTCCATATGGGCCATGTTATTTCTGTGAGTGCAGTAAAGCTAAGGATGATATGACACATTGTTAATGATGGATTCAGAAGGTGAAACAGCAGTGAAAAACAAGGGGCCAGATTCAATAAAGCCTACACTAAGTGTACACTGTTCTAAGTGAACAGACAACACAGATATAACACACACCCTCTTCCTCCTAATTTTAGTTTTCCTACTGATATTCTAGCAGCTTTAAATACTGACAGGGATTCATCAGGTTACCACAAAGTGTAGACTATATGTACATGTAATGTAATCTTTCTGAGTGACTACAATGCACAAAAAAATTGATAGGAATTTTACTGAATACATATCGTGTACACTTAGTGGAGGCTTTATTGAATCTGGCCCAAGGTCTCATACTCCTGTGTTATTTCTTGTCTTCCTATGCTTTAGAGCAACTAGATAAAGAATTCCCACAGGTGCACCTACAATCACAGTAAAACAGTGATAATGATTATAATTTTATTATTACAATGTGTTTCTAACTATACCGTGTTCTCTAACTATACGCAATAATATATACACTGTTATATTATATGCAGTTAGTGCCAATGTCAGTGGCTCAACAGGTTGTAGACTCACCTTCTGATCTGTAAGTTAAAAATGACTCTGGTCAGTATGCACTTGCATAGTGAAACTACACAGGAGCATAACATGGGCTGCATCACTCATGAATCAGCTGTCCTGCAGATGACACTAGACTAAGGTAGCATCCGCTGGAGTTGGTATTAGCTCAGATGGTTGTAAAACATCTAATAGTTATGGAAACCACAGAGTATGGGAAGCTACCCAGTAGTGCTGCCAAACTTCAGCTACTCAACAGGAAAATCACCTTGGGGTTCAGTATAAAAGGAGGCAGTGGCCATACTTATACATAAATATCTACAGCTCTATCTCTCCATACATATATGTGTGTATACACCCATATTTACACACACATATACATTTATACACATAGATATATATTCCTTTAAGAAATGTGTAGTACAAATACAATAGATACATATATACCATATATATATATATGTGTGTGTGTGTGTGTGTGTGTGTTTGTGTGCGTGTGTGTACATACATATGTGTGCATTAAAACATATCTGTAACTATATAACTATATATATATCTCTATTTCTATTTCTCTCGCTCTGTAAATATATATATATATATATATATATATATATATATATATACATACAGAGAGAAAGACAGTGGCACTTACTGTGAAATACACATACTATACATTATTTCCCTGAAAATTAACCTCAACTAATGACATTACAACAAAAGAATGACACCTTATAAGATAATAGTAGGTTATTAAGCTAACAGCCCTAGAGCCATTTCAAGCCTAGCCTTCATGCTCCAGTTTTGCTAGTCATTAATTCCCATGGGCTACAACAGCTTTGGTATATGCATGTGCCTTAGGGCATGTACAAACTGCCCTCGTTCCATAAGGTCCACAGATGACAAGTCAGGGATGAATTTGCAATGTCCCATCCATTGGTCCAAACTGTACTTGAAAAGGCTTAGGAAAGACTCTCCCCTGGATTCACAAAGCTCTGTGCAAGAATAAGGCTATTCTTGCATGGATTGGTTCTTGTCCATTTAGGATAGCAGCGCACCTTGCATATGCATGAAGGTATGCTGCTATCTAAACTAAACGGACACGAAGCAGGAACAAGTGCAGGCGGTGTGTGTCACTAGTGACTTCATCTGAAACACACCCCCTTCGCTCTGAAAGTACCATACATCACTTTCCTGCACAGGTGAGTGTCAAACTATAAATATTAGAGCATGGCTCCAATATTATATAGTAAACGAGTGTCCACAGACACTGAAATGTAAATAGCTAACATTTCAGTGTCTGCGGACAGTGAAAAAAAAAATAAAAACCACAAAGCCTGTAAAGGCAGCAGCCTTCAAGTGGGCACCCACAAATGAATGCAATCTTGCCCTACATGCATGGAAGCAGTAGGGCAAGAGGAAAGGAATAAAAAAAAAAAAAAAAAAAATTTGTAATTTTTTTCATGAAATAAATCTGAAGTTTAAGCACTGCGCAGCTTGTTTGCGTGGCTCACCGCTATGCTTAGCCTGGCTAAAATCCTGAAAATGATAGAAAAGTGCTACGGTGATAGAAAACATCATCAAGCTGCTGCATTGTGGTGGTACTGCCATGGTATAGCATGTAAAACATGCTCGGTTCGAATCCCCCTCAGGCAAATTATTTAATAAACTTTTAAGGAATGTGAATGATAGATGTCAATCATATGGTTCACATATAGCAGAGTAAGGGTGGGAATATGTAAAATATAAATGTAAAAAATAAATTATAAATTTACTGAAAAAAAATAGATTTAAGCAATGCTTTGCTATTGTAAGCATTGCTTACCTGCTTTCAGCTCTGCTTAGCTGGTGTAAGTATTGCTATGTGGATTTGCACGGAGCTAAGCATAGTGCTGTATATTAAAACTGGCCAATCAAGAAAAAGTGCTGGAAAACTGCCCTATTTAAACTGCACAGGCGGGAATACAGCCATAACCATTTGGGATTACACACAGCAGGAGCAAAATGGCTGGCGCTGGAAAAGCTGTGCGCTTCTGAGTACAACGTTGGGGCATCCAGGAGTCCAGGGTCATGGTTGGGCTCCTAGTTTAAAACCATGACAGCAAGCTGCTGCAGGGCCAGTACCAGGGCTCGCAGTTCAAAGAAGAGGCCTGGGACCAGCTTGCTCGTGATCTCACCAGTACCACTGGCAAACCCCGGACTGGTGAGTAGGTATGTCATCACCATAATGACCTGAAGCAGAGGAGGGGTGCACTGTTGAACCAGTGGATCCAAGAAGCCCGAGTGCAGGATGTCCCACCTGTCTGTAAGTATGCAGTCTTATGTATCTCTAAGTATGGAAAAAGTTCAACTTGTGACTGTGCAGGTGTAATTAATGTGTGATGTCTTCCCATACAGCTGCTGTGGAGAGGTCCCAGAATGTGCAGGCTCATGCCCAGTGACTGGGCCAGCTGCATCGGCACTATGGTGAGTACAGAATACCCCCTACTATTAGCAATAAAAATCAAAATTATAGTAATAGTAGTACTGTCTGTATATATAACTGTGCTGTAAAAGTGAGGAATAAATGCCTGTCAGGCTGCCAGTGTTACAATGGAGTATTCCCAGCTGCTGTGTAATACAGATATCAGTAGCAAACAAGGTACAATATGCAGGAGAGGAATATTAGAATATGTATGAGTGTGTCTGAGTGAACCTGCCAAGAAAGTGCCATGTCAGGGCTACTGTAACAGTTAGAAATGAAAAGCATTCCCCTGTGCAGATCATGCAGGAACAGTAATTGTGGAGTTCTGAGTTGTACACAGATATGTATTTTCAAACTAATAAAGTTGATCCCAAACACTGGTGTGTGTCATCTCACTTATACCTGATAAATAGAAATGTGTATTTCCTGCAGAATGCATTAACTGAGGTGAACTGATTTAGCACTGCTTGTCTGCATACTTTAGAATGGGCATGTCAAATAACAGGAAAAAAATCAACAGTACATATTCCCATCAGAGCTGCGGTGGTGGTGCTGTGGTAGCGTTGTTGCCTCACAGTTAGACGTTGCCTGTTCGATTCTCAGTTAGAGCGTCTTCTGTATAGCGACATGCGTGAATGGGTGTTCCTTCATTGAAGGTTGTGCGTTAGGCCTGGCAAGCCAGTACGTAAAAATCTACTGCCAATCATTAGCGGACCGAAGTTCCGCTGTGGCGAACCCTAACCGGGAAAAGCCGAAAGACACAAACAAACAAACAATATTCCCATCAGAATGTGTTTTACTTGTTTATTTGCCAGCATTGCTCTATGTTAACCTTTCAATTTCAGCCGTATGTAGCTGTGAACGCACTGAGAAATGTATAAGGCTAACAGTTGCAGACCTAAAACCTGCACTGTGTACTCAGGAATCTAAATTGCAGGATCTAGTTGTAAAACAGTCAAATGTGCAATCCAGCTAATGTGCACATTTCACAAACAGTGACACCAATGTCTGTTGTGTATGCATAATTTGTACTGAAAATAGGAAACAAATAATGCAACATATCATAATAAAAGTACTGTGCACAAAAATGTACTAGACAGAAATGTCACAAGCATCACACACCTCCCCAGTAGCTCAGTCTGACAAGGACTAGTCTTGTAGTTTAATTTTGCACACACAGCATGGTTCGAATCCAGGGACTGCCACTAACATCTCTGTCTGGTTCTACAGTTTTAAACTGCAAACTGAATAGAAAAAATAATGTACTGCAATGCATAAATTTTCCATACATGGCACACGGGTAAAGAAATCTGAAGAGAAATACTAGTATGATGTGTATAACTATAAAAGGTGTACTTTTGCTGTGTTGATCAGCCCCAGTCGTACAAATAGATGCAAGCTAGACATCCATACTCTACAGTTTGGCCCAGACAAGCCCCTCAAGTGGCACACTGTCATGGATAGTTTCCCCAGTTGCCAAGAAACCTGCACACAGAAAATTTCACAGTGGATGTATGTGAAAGACACAACACACACTCCAGGGCCTGCAACTAATATGTGAATCTAAAATATGTGTAGAAACAGCAATGTAATGTGCGCACAGTTCATCTGCCCAGGCCCACAGGTAAAGAAACTGGTATAGAAACAGGTCTGATGTGTATAACTAAAATGAGGGTACAATTGCTCTATTGATATCTACAGCTGTTGGTGTGCTGTAGCAGCCCCATGTCCCAGGTAGAGTGTAAGCGTGGTCGAATGTAGAGGAGTGAATAGTACTGTACTGACAAACATACCTGATAGCAGTTGTCAATTGAATCTGTTCCCTTCCCCCACCACTCAACTGATCCAACCATCACACTTTAACAAACATGGGTATGATCCTAAACGAATCTCTACTATTGAGACCATTGTTCCATTTGGTTTAGCATTGTTTAAACTGTGTGCATACTAATATTCTCTGTTGAATAACCATATTATTGCCTGCCTGACATACCACTAACTGACATGCTGTTGCAACCTTGAATGCCATTCCATACTTGCATGGGTTCTGTTTGCTATGGCACCATTATAATTGCACTGTTTTGGGTAAATGGGAATATCCATGCATGCTGTTTTGACTAATGTTGTAATGTGTTGTGCATGACTAACCAATATTTATTGTTAATTTCCACACCATAGCACATATGGGAAGGCAGATCCTACCAGATCCACCTCTCCCACTCCACCTGGCTGAGGCACCGAGTCCAAGCACATCTGGGACCCAACCCAGACCTCCCTCATCTGTGAATCCTGCACCACTTTCTGGAGGAACAGCTGCAGGGATGGGGTTGCCCCCCCCCCACAAGTGGGCACAGTGAGGACATTGTCACCCGGGATGAGGTCTGTAGCATGATGCAGAGTGTCCTCCAGATGGAGCTGGATGACTGCCTGAGCCAGGTGGAGGGCAGGCTGTCACAGCTAGATGGGCAGGCAGCCCCTCCAGCCCAGCCCCCAGCACAGCCACTTTTGGGGCTGTGAAGGAGTAGTGGTGACTGCCATCGGGTGGGGAAATCAGTGCCACTACTACAATCTCGGGGCTCATGAGCTTTAAATTCCCAACCACCCTCCCCATCAAGGTGTTTACCCCCCATGTGTCATACACCGCTGTCTGCTGTCTTGTCTGTCTGCAAATGCAACCTTTCCTACCCCACTTTCCAATAATCCTTCCTTAACATTCCACTCTCACCTTAAAAAAGGGGCATCTGTCCCACAAAAAAAGCACGTCCCATACCTAGCTCTGCATTTTTCCCTGAGACATGTACCTAGCACACAATCTAACCCTACCAATCATCCATATTGTATGATGCCCATACACCTCCCTATAGGGTGTGAGACTCCAAATTCTAAATTGTACACATTGAAAGCAGCTGTTGCTGCCAAAAAATGCAGAGCTATGGTCCTTTCCTACACCCGTCCTATACATCCCTACTCGTTTCTCTTCTTGTTTGTCCCCCTGCTTGCCCCAATTTCACCACTTTCCTATCTCCCTTTTTTTCTTTTCTTTATTTGAAATTAGCGTGGGTTTAAGCGGCCATAAGCAAAGCTAAGCTCACAAAAGTGTTGTTTAGCTCCATGCAAACCCACTTACAACTGCTTAAAATGCCTTAATCACTCTGTCTCCAACAGCCCCTGTTCTGCCCAACAAAATAATTGGCCTTTGCAAGTCACAAACCCAGAATCCTGCACACTATAGCCAAAGTGATTTACCCCTAAGCCATGTCAGATGTAAATAAATCTGATGTTTTCTCAAACATATCATCCAGCATAGTCATTCAACAGTAGGGGAAATGTATTTATAATGTGTAGATGTCTGCATATATATATATATATATATATATATATATATATATATTTGTATAGGTATATGTATACACACACATATAAATATATATATATATATATATATATATATATATATATATATATATATATACATATATATATATATATATATATATATAGGTATATGTATACACACATATATGTGTGTGTATATATATATATATATATATATATATATATATATATATATATATATATATATATAAATATATATAAAAGAACACAACAAATAAATATATGACCAAAGACACCATTAATGGGGGTGAGGGGGCCCAAATTAAGTACCTCTTGTAATTATTAATATCATCCCCTCCTCCACAGCTGAACAGATATGCCTTGCAACACAATAACAAACACTTGCAAGTCTCATACCCAAGACCCTACACAACATAGCCACAACAAGCTGTGCGATGTCATGATGACATCAATAACATATCATGCAGAACAGTCTGTCTACCACAGGGAATGTACAATGTGGAAGAAGTAAACATTCCAATAATACATACACATACACATATATATATATATATATATATATATACATACACAGAGAGAGAGAGATATGTGTATACACATACATACACATATACATGTATTACTACGTATAGATATGTATAAGAAGATACATATTTAGAGGGTGCACAGCATATTGAACAGCCAGTATTCCTACAGTTGCTACCTTTTAAAATGGACACTGTTTGATTCTTTCATACAAAAGACAATTATTGCATGAAACATATACCCACACAGAAGTCAAAGGATATGACACCACACACAGGTTTGCATACATATACATGTTTATTTGTGTACTATTTCTGCTGTATATGCCATTTCATATAGCAGTTCGGTGTTTGAAATGCATAATACCTGAGCAACTCTCAAGCAAAACATTTGATACAGTAATCTGAAAGCATAACATATGTTACTGTCCAAGCCAAGGCCTTCAAGTAGTACAACAGTAAAGAAACACAGGCCTGGAAGATAAAAATCAATCAACACAAATTAATTACAGATGTAGTTCAGCAGCTTCCAATTACACTCTGTACTCAAGCCCTAGGGGGAAAAGAATTAGGCTATCACAATGAAAATGTATCTGTTACATAACAATGCTTAACTTAAAACATCACTATCACACTGACAAACAGAACTGTCTGTAAGACAGTAAGCACTAGCCCACCACTGTTCCCATGGTGAAATGTATTAAAATGTACAGCCATATACTTTAATGTGTCTTACTACTGATATCCCTCACATGTTGTAACAGTCTAGGTTAAAAATGGTGTATACCGCTCCCTCATAGTATGACTTACAAGGGCATATAACAGTGTTACATACACTGACCTCTGGACTGTACAAGGTGACACATGTTTTGTCCAGCTGTAGCTCACATATATATGGACCCTACACCACAATATGTGTGGGGACCACAACATCACTGGAATGATGGCAGGAATGCCAGTACTACATAATGATAGGCCACTACTTAACAACCTCTTACTGCATGACATATGGACAAAGACTGGTATATAGGTGGAGGACAGAGGCTGGAACACAAGGCCATATCTGGAATATTGCTGTTATACACTGTGAAAGTTGCTGGTGTTACAGGGTTGTTTGCAACATACCCTTACTCAGGAATATGAAGTCAGAAACACAAATGGATGTAGCCATGCGCTGACAGCACTCAACAGACAGAATGCCACTGATATAACAGAGACAAGACCTGTGTGGTGAACAGACACAACATAACAGCCAATCCTCTGGCCATCATGTGGATAGGCCCACAGTTGAGAACTATGCAGACAAACTGCATTCCATGCTAAACTAGCATGTACACACAAATCCTGTAAAACTAGTGGTATACAATGTATATAACAACAATACTCACACTGTACATAGGTCCGGAACCTTATACAAATATGTAGTTGGCCTGTGTCTGCAAGTCCTGTTGTAAGATGTATTGCTAGCTGCTGTCAGTAAGACTGCTGCCCACACACAGAAAGGATGTCTTCCATACAGGAAAGGTAAAAAGGACAATGCCCACATGATGTAGTCATTTATACTAGTGGGTTGCCATGACAGTGGTAACTGGAAGTGCTACACAGCTGGCTGCATGCAATTAGCAAGTGGTGAACACTGATTGGTGCAGAGGCCATCACCTGATCATGAGCATCACCTACAAAATCCATGCTGCAACCTATTCAAAGCACCTCAATCCCTGTAGCGGAGAGAGATAGAGGCAGAGAAAAAAATAAAATAACTAAAACAACTAAAACTACAAACCAAACTTATATAACACAGGGGATACATAAAAGTGTACCTAGAAGAGAGGACAATACTACAACATGTATGTGAAACATATATGCATGTAATTGAATGTAGTACTTGGTCTGTAATAATGGGATGGATGATGTGGAAAGACTTATATGGGCCATCAAGAGTTGTTGTAATGATGTCCTGCTGAAGAACTGCTATGGACATAGCGTCTGTCCCTGTGGGCAGTGGGCCATACCTGTCAACTGTGCAGATCAGCACTGAATGACAAGATGTAAGCCATCATAGTGTGCATTCTGTACCTCAAGATATGTATATTACTGTGGCAAATAACTGGTGGTGGAAGTAATGACGTTATGATAGACACATGAGTTTCAGACCCCACCACCTGCAGGACAGTCATGTTAATGTGAAATGTATCATGCACAAACGCCATAGATTTGTAATAGGCTTACCTGCAATCTGTCCCTATATATACCCCCCCTAATGTTAGGCTGTGTCCACATGTGACACTGTCTGTTTTGTAGCAATGCAGAACAGTGCAGCTGTGGAGGAAGGAGAGTTAGAGAGTGTGGATCTGATGTTTGAATGCACTCTATATATATATATATATATATATATATATATATATATATATATATATATATATATATATATATATATACACATATATAGATATGTGTGTGTATATGTATATGTATATATATATATATATATATATATATATATCTACATATACATGTATGTCTGCAGATATAGACACATATATGTATAAATCAAAAAAAAAAAAAAAAATATATATATATATATATATATATATATATATATACACACACACACACACACATATATATATATATATATATATATATATATCTACATATACATACATGTATGTCTGCAGATATAGACATATGTATAACCTCTGTTGGTTCTGTGTGTGAGGTGTGGCCGGCGCAGCTCAACAATTTGCTGTAGGAGGTCCCTTTCCACCCTATAAAGCTCCACTATCTCCAGCTCATGTAGCCCCTGGTAGGTTACCCTGGGTCTGTACACTCTTTTCCTCCTTCTCCTCACTGTGGTTTGGTCATCAGCATTGTCATCCTCACCAGCCCCAGCCTCTTCCACGTGTTGATTTGTGAAAAGCGAAAGCAGCCTCTATCATTCTGTTGATTTTATTAGGTAAAATTTCCCCATTTGTGTACACCGGTGGTGTAGAGTTTGTGGGAAAAAACAGACGGAAAGGTGTTTGCATAGTTTATAGTAGTGTGTTGGTCTAGGCTGCTGCCTGTGTAATTGGCTTGTTCTGATACATTTCACCTGCTTGCTGAATCATGGGGTCTGTTTCACATGACTGGAAAGTCTGTTCCAGACAATGGTTAATCTCTGAGACACATACCTGTCCCTCCAATATGTTTTGCTTATGTCGCAGACAAGGTTTAGATCTTTAGATTGGGTAATTCTAGTGCTGTTTGTTTTGCAAATGTGTAGAAGATCCATCAGGGCTAGATCGGAGAATACCTTGTAGGATAGGCAGAGATCGCCCTGCATTAGTCTATAAGAGGCTCATTGCAGGGACAGGGCTTTGAGGTGGTCCACACAGGACATATTATTTACACCCTGTATTGTTTTTAGTAAGGAAACTATGTGACCACTCCAGCTGTTGCACATGCCGGGCCATGTACATGCTAAAGGGCACATTGTACTCAATTATTGGTCTAATGAGAGCTGAGTATAGTGAGTCTATGATATCCTTAGATCTGGATGCCATGCCCTTACATATAAGTTGTGCCACATAGAAGGATTTTCTTACTACCATGAAAACATGGTGATCAAAGTTCAGGTTACTGGCAACCTCCATTCCCAAGTCCCTTACCACTGGATCTACTGTTAGGGGAGTGTTATCAAGGTTGCAATTTGCAGGGGGGTGGTCATCCTCCTAAAGGATCTAATTATGCATTTTTTGCATTGAGTTTTAGGCTACAGTTCTGGCACAAGTCATTTGTCTGTGTCAGACAGTCCTTGAGGATCTCTACATTTTTTGGGAGATTTGGTGATTGCCCCCAACTTGCAGTCATAAGCAAACTTGGTCAGCCAAAAGTTCTTTGTGCTGGCCTTGACTTCCGAGAAGTGTATTCCAGTCAGGAGAAGACCCATTACAGAGCCCTGCAAAACACCGCTAGTAACAGCCCTATTAGGAAGCTGTGCCATTATATTGCATACTTCATTGCCTGGAGCAAACAAAGCCTTTACTTATAACACATTTATTTCTATCAGCAGTATCCCATCATTTAGAAATAAAATCAGCTTGCAGTCAACAACAATGTAAAGTGAATACACTGCACAACACAGCAATCACTCCATTAACTACAGTAACTACAAGTCATGCCAGTAATGACCAATATGTGAAATAAGTGCAGTACTTAGATACAAGTCTCTGAAATCAAGCAGTTAGGAAGCGCAAACTAATAAAATAAAAAATGTCAGGATATGTTATGTAAAAAATGTTGTATGGCACTTAACATTTATGTAATGAATAGCAAAGAACATAAAATTTGGAAAGAAGCAACATAAGCAAATTAAAGTATAGAAATCAAATGTTTTAGAATTGCAAAAAAGCAATAGTTTCCAGTTTTAATGGCTACTATTATCCAGGAAACTCAAGATGTTCCCAAGAATTCTCTCTCATTCTTTGCATGCGTACAATTTGGGAAACACGTGCTCATTATTAACAAGTCAGCAGAAGAAAATGTAAATGACAACCGCAACAATTCTAATGTAAGCACTTATCCTTACAGCTGCTCCATAACAGTACAAGACATACCGAATACCTCTCAGACTCTTAGTGCAAGAAATATGGACAATGCCTGACAAAACAGAGGAACAAAAGCCCAAAAAGTGGGACAGATTTTAAATATCATTCTTACAAACTTGGAAAGTTGCTAAAGTAACAGGATTAATGTTAACATACACTTTCTGAAGGTTATGAAGTCTGAAACTGAAAAGCATTTTATTATTTAATGACTTCAGTCCTCAGATCATCCTAATGATTTGACATAAAACCACACATTTTACGAATAGACATATTGGCAAAAATCTGGACAGTTGAAAAGTATATTATATGAACAGACCATTCCTAGTTTCAAACTCCACGCATACTTTTGTATGGAGGTGGTCTTTCGCCAGCGATATTGCCAGCATCCGCATTACTTTATTCAGTTCTTTCACAGCTGTTGTATTGCGTATCAACATTAAGTATTACAATTGGAATAATCCACAAGCATAGAATGCACTGCCATCTTACTACCACCAGTGATAACGGTGTCTGACCCCTCGGAATCTAACAGATTCCCACGCACGGCTACTATGACAAGAAAGACTTAACGTAATGTCATGGGTCAAAGGGCACTTACAGAAAACAATTCTGAAAGGTGGAGTTTCTGCCATTACAAACACAGTTAAAATTCTATATTTTTGGCTATAGAACTTCTGCAGGAAACACGAAGAAAGGTAGGCAATTTCATAAAGTAGGTGCTAAATGTCAGCAAATCACTTTAACTAGAACTATACAATAGGGCACTATGGGCTTGAATGAGATGATGTTGTTGTTGTATCTTTTGGCTTTTCCCGGTTAGGGGTCGCCACAGTGGAACTCCGGTCCGCTAATGATTGGCAGTAGATTTTTACGTACCGAGTTGCCGTCCCTGACGTACAACCTTCAACGAAGGTACGCCCATTCATGCGTGTCTCCACACAGAAGACGCTTTAGCTGAGAATCGAACAGGACAATGCTACCGCATCACCACCACTGCAGTTATGTCGAGGAAAGGGGTGACTCTGCCCTAATTCTGTGTTGCCTTCTCTCGATATACGTTTCCTCTGATAAGGGAAGTTGCCCATGTCTTTCACTGTTTTTGGTCATTATTGACATGAAAATGCAGTTCCATGCCTGCTGTTGATGTTGTTTTCACACTGCTAGCATCGCAGCTAAGGTGTAATTTAGCAAGAGGTTCTCCTGTTCGATTGTCGGCTGGAATGCCTTCTGTGCGGAGTCTGCAACTCTGCATGTCCTCGGTCGCGTGGCCTCCGAAAGACATGCGTGAATGGGTGTGCCTTCCCTGAAGGTTGGGCGTCAGGCTGGCAACTCGGCAGCATAAAATTCGACTGCCATTGGGTTACCACCTGTCCATGGGCAGTTGTGTCCGGCATTAAAACTTAAAAAAATGGCAAATGTCCTGAGATTTTTAAGAAAAAGTATATTTCTTAATTTTCCTTAATAGTTGCATAAAAGTTATTTTGTATCTGGGACACAAGTATTACGTGAAATAGCATAAGCAACTCAAATGCTACAAAATTAAGCTTTTATTTTGGCAAAAAAGTGAAGTTATGTCCTTTGTACAGGCCGTGGGTATGTTTTGTCCAGGAAAATCACACATTTCTACAAAAAATGTCCCACTTTGGGCATTTGAAAAGGTGGCAACCCCAACTGCCAATCAGCGGACAGGAGTTCCGCTGTGGCGACCCCTAACCGGGAAAAGCCGAAAAGACAAACAAGCTCACATGATGATAAAACAAAGAAGTATGATGACACGCAATATTGCCAGTGAAAAAAGTGCCTGTAATGGTTGTACTGGATCTCTAATCGTATTGGAAGTTCTGTTATTAACAGTTGATGATATTTATGCATTCACGAGGACCACAAGATAGTTTTAACACAATTCTCTATGTGCACAAGTAAAAACTTTCATTTGCGTCTAGTGAGGCTTGGTAGGTTGCAGTTTGTTCAATAAGGTCATATAATGTTACAATCCTCTCACTGTATAACTTAACAGCTCTAAAACCAGCTTCCTGTTCACATGGGATTGAATTAATATGAGTTGGTAGTCAATTCAGTAGAATGCTGTTGAAATGCAGTCCTTGGGACAGGTAATAATATGATCCCTTGCATTCATGATTCATTTTACATGTATAATTATGTAATGTTTTAAAAAAACACAGCATAATCAAGTTATATGTCATAGATTTTTTACAGAAAATATAAAGTGAAAGATATAAGAATGCACCTACTGAATTGCATGTGCTAGTACTGTAACAAGGCTAAAAAACTTCTCCAAGACCAATTGCAACCTCTCACATGACAGCATAGATAGTTTCATAGCCCTCCCCCACTGATGGAACAAGCACCTATGCTGAGTTATACACCAGTGCTTTGTACGATCACCTGTACAGTTGTATTGACTCTGCTGTACCTGATAGAACCAAAGCAAGATCTTCAAGGAAAAACAAACCTGCCTGGTAGACAACTGCTGTTAATAGGCTATACAGTAATAGGAGAAAGAAATTGCTGTCTGAATAAGAAGGGGTGGTCTCAAAACTGGCAACACTCCCTCCTCAACTTAAACAAGCAAATAAGACTCCTAGTGAAGTTCTCCAAAGCTAACTAAGAATCCAAATTAGCTTCCCTAACCAAAGATAACCACAAAGTGTTCTTTAGTTACATCCGTAACCTCAAAGTTAAAGACGTGATTTACGCTGAACTTGTAGTTAATGGTACTACATGTACAGAACCTGTGGATATAGCAAACCTGCTGGTGACAGGTTCAGTGAAAACTTCACTCCCCTGTCCCTGCCACATATACCCCCAAAGCATCTCTAACACCTGTCTCACACCTAGTATCTTAGAGGAGCATCTCTTAAACACCCACTCTAAGGCCAAACATACAGCCTCTCTGGGACCAGGCAAAATCCCAGGCTGTGTTCTGCATGGGTTAAAACAGGAATTAGCATCACCATCGGGCACTCTTTTCAGTCACAGCCTAAGCATTGGTTTCTTCCCAGCAGAATGAAAAGCAGCTGCCATCATCCCTTTGCACAAAGGGAGTGCATCCACAGACCCCGGAAACTATAGAACCATTAGCCTAACCTCCCTTATATGCAAGACCATTGAATGAATCATCACGGACCTTAGTAACAAAGATATAAGAAATCTCCAAACACTCAACCCCACCCAATTTGGCTTTGTCAAGGGGAGGTCATGCCTGTTAAACTTGGTGGACTTCCTTGAGACACTCACCAAAGCCCTAGACAAGGGCAAATCTGTGAATACGGCCTACCTAGACTTAGGTAAGGCCTTTGACACAATCCCCTACTCAGGCATCAATGATAAACTCACCCAGCTGGGTATCAACCCATATATTGTCAGGTGGGTTGCAAACTGGCTCACTGGTAGAACTCATACGGTCAACAGAGGGACCCCAACTCCTCCAGCAGACCCGTAACCAGTGGTGTTCCACAAGGATCAGGTCTGGGACCCCTAATGTTTGGAATCTACTTCTCTGAAATACAGGCTAAAACTAAAGGACTTTGGCTGACAAAGTTTGCTGAGGACTGCAAACTGGGAGCAATCATTGAAACCCCTAGCGATGTCAGCATTCTTCAAGAATGTCTTAAACAGACTAATGACTGGTGCCAAAGTCATGGTCTTAAACTTAATGCAAAAAAAAAGCATTATCATCCCCTTCAGCAAGGGTTATGTTCCTGCAGACTACCACATCAATAGCAATACCCTAAACATACAGTCAGTGGTGAGAGATCTGGGCATACAGGTCGACAGATACCTTAACTTCGATCACCGTGTCTCTGCAGTGGTAAAAAGGCCATTTTATATTGCTAATCTCATAAGTAAAAGCATTGCCTCCAGAAAAAAAGAGGTTATAACCCCCTTTACTCTTCCCTCATCAGGCCATTAATAGAGTACAGCACTCCATTTGGTATGTTCCATTCCAAACACCTGCAGCAATTGGAGAGACCACAAAAGTACCTTCCGAAGAATATTCAGGGTCTTCGAGATCTGATCTGTCTTATGCAAACAGACTGAAATCATTGTCACTTTACTGTGTGTCATACAGACTGCTCAGAGGTGACCTGTGCCTTGCACATAGAGCAGTCTGTGACCCAGGCTTTAATGGAAATGCTGCACATTCGCAAGTCAAATGGCACATGGATCACTTGCTCAAAGGAACTTAACCTGGTATGTGACATCAATAGAACTTGCTGGAGAGACAGATTTGTCTCACAGAGGTTGCCCTACCTTTGGAACAAGTTCTATTTGAGCATAATTTGGACAGTTGGATTGATAATTGGAAATTCACCCTGGGGATTCCACCTGTGTCTCTCTTGGACAGGGGCAGTAGGTGCTAATTTTCGTGTCTGGTTCAAACAGACACCCTTAGGAACACAGGTTGAACTTGGTTAGGCTTATAAGGGCCCTGGGTCTGTTGGCCTAGTAACCTCCTATGATCCTATGAACTAAAAACAAACTATACTTTTGATGCACTTTTTGAATAGCTCATGAGTACAATGAATCTGAAAGCAAACTATACTACTGAAGGTTTTAAGTATAACACATTTTGTTCTGAACGGAATGCTCCTCTTGCTTTTCTTTGATATGGAGATATATCATTATACCCGTATGTCTTTATATACTAAACCTAGAGTAGTGAGATCTTGTAATTAATTAGGCTGTGTGGCTGTGAGTACACAGTCCCAGTCCCCCCTCCACCCCCACCCATTAGGGGTTGTGGTGGCAACTTTCTATTCAAAACACCTTTTAGAATGATATATTTGTGTTTTTGTTTACTCTCTGTGCTGTTGTTTGTTAGTCAGGTCTTTAGTTTGAGTTTAACTATTATCACTGAATTGATATTTAAGTTACCATTTACTTAGTCAGATTCTATCAAGGAATTGTTTGAAAAGTCAAATGCATTTTTTTCTCTCTCTCTGTCTATGATATATACATATAAATAAACATATAGAGATGCATATATCTAGAGATACACACACACACACACACACACACACACACACACACACACACACACACACACACACACACACCCACACACGCACACACACCCACACACACACACCACACACACACTGTCACACTATAGTCTGTGTTATTAACCAAGCTGTCCTTACTAGACAAATGTCATATTGAGAGGGGTATTGGAGAGAAAACCTCCAATGTAACAATGAAGTGTGGAATATAGCAGTATGACCAAGGTTTCATAGCTAAAACAATCAAATGTTTTATAAGCAAATGAGAAGGAAAATGGTTAAAAAAGAAAAAAAAATGCAGGCACACAAAATTGCTTTCTCATTAAGTCATCACATAACTGTCAAGGTTATTATGAAAATAGTACCAGCATCATTGAGGATGCTAGCTTTATGTAATCAACATCAAAGGAGTAGTTAAAGTCTTGTCAGAGTTATTCAACAAAATGTATGTAATTTAGGGGTAGTCTGTAAAACTTATTTGTTTTACCTTGCTGGTACCTTCTCTTAGTGTAAAATTGTAACTGTTAGGGTACTACAGATATCATTACTGGGCCCATTTCTGTTTGGTATTTTTTTTGCAGACAGCCAAGCTAATAAACAGCAAGTTGGGCACTGCTAGCTGCTCATCCACTAATGCTAAATTGGTAAAACAACAGCTGGAATATGCACATACTTGCTGCACTGAAAGTAGTCTGAAGTTAAATGAAAAAATGCAGCAGCATTTTGCAAAAAAAGCTGCCCTCCACCTCATACATTATATGCCTCCTCAGGCAGACAGAGTCGTAAGAGATCTTGGGGTACTTATGTGGACAGCAGCGTCACTGCAACATCAGATTTCTGCCATAGTCAAGAAAACTTTTTATCTGTCCTAATTCATTCCAAGGGAGTTGCTTCAAAATTCAAAGAAGTCATCTTACCACTGTACTGTTCCTCTTAAAAAACAATCATCGAATGTAATTTCCCCTTTGGCATGTACAAATATTCAAGCATACTGCTCAACTGGAAAGGTCTCAGTGATTTTAAACAAAAAAAATTAAATACCTTAAAACCTTTGATTATGCTTATAGATTAGCACAGCTTTCCTTACACTCTGTAGTTTATTGTTGCTCTGAGGTTACGTGTCTCACTTTTCAAGATCTTTGTTATAAAATTGAACTTGGTGGTGTTATGCCGCAGTAGTAATGGATCCTTCAACTCTTCTGCTGTTAAAAGGAAAAGTATTTACAATCTCCACCCAGCATCCACTTACTCGTTTTTTTGAACGTAAGTGTGAAGAGGAAGTACATTTTTTAAAACAAGAAAAAGAAGGGGTGTCCATTCAAAAATTTAACTTTAGAGAAGAAATGTTCATGGAATAATTTGATTATTGATAAATTATGTATAATGAAACCCGATTAAAGGGGTGAATTGTATTAATGAACTTGTTTGATTATGTTAGTAAGATGTTTGGAATTCTTTACTTTATAGATAATTATATTTCATTCTCAAAGAATGAAATTGGTGTAGCATATAAAATATAGATTTGTTTTTATAGGACCTCCTTTTACAGGATTTGTTAACATATACTGAATTTAAGTATGTTCATTGTAACAAACCATTCATCCCTACTGTTTTTGGAATAGGTTCATAAAGATATTGCAGATCCCCGAATGAGACTGGCTGTTGCAGCCCAAGATTTGAAAACTTACCCACTTGCTTCATTTATTGACAAAAAATTGAAGCCCTACCTAAGTATGTTCCCACATTTAATGAGAGATTTATGGGAGTCTTGTGGTAATAATCATAATGACCTACACAGTGACAATACAGTTTTTGTCGCTGTAGATTTGGATGGATTTATTCACCTCAATCCTCGATAGTTAAGGTTTGGGCTTATTTTCTGAGGTAGCTTTTGACCATAAAAAATGTCCACATTACCATGAACTCTATGTAGATGGTGCTAACGAACAGCTTCCATTTTTGAAGGGGAGTTTGTTTTTTTAACAAGAAGGTTGCTATGTGTGAGACCCTATTTATGCCAAATTAGTCATGTTAAGTTGGGAATGAAACTTTTATTATTAATTCCAAATTTGCTCCCTATCTGAAACTTTATTTAAGATAAACTTATGGCTTCTGTATTCTGTGGGAGATCACTGTGGAGTCTGTACATGTGTTTTAAATTGCATCAACAGTATTAGATGTTTTTTTTAAAGTGTATGTTTCATTACTCTGGTGATTGTGTTAACTTCCTGGATGTAACTTTTTCTAAAAGAGGTGGTGTTTTTATTTCTAATTATTTATTATACTTTTTCCTATTTGTACTTTCACTTTGACACTTATCACTCTCCTGTACAGAAGAAAAGTCCAGTGAAAGGTCAGTTTGTCTGACTGGTTACAATGATTTCTGAAGATAAAATATATTTGCATGTGACAAACTAGTAAAGATGTCTAGAGCCAGATGTTACTCTTTAGATTTAATTAACAACATTAATTCCCAGGTCTCTGGGTGGGCAACACAGTAGGTATACTACCATACTTGGGAAAGGGTCAGAGAGAAATTTGGCCCAAAACACTCAAGCCACTGGGGTCCCCAACGAGTTTGACAAAGCTTTGGTGTTAAACTTCAACCTTATGCTGGCACGATCAGGGGTATTGTGAAGAAGAACTGGTGTATTTTCAAGTCTGACAAAAACTTGAATGAAATTCTGTGTGAAAATATGACTTTTGAGTTTAAAAGGAGATGTAATTTTAAGAATAAGTTGGAAAGTAAGATGTCCCAGTCAGGTACTGCCATTTTGGGCTTCACGTTTGGGATGAAAAGATGTGGCAACTGTAATCAATGCCGATATATTTGTGAAGGTGGTAGTTTATTTATTGCGAGTTATAACTTGAGACTACCACAAGGCTTTGATTGTATGACTTTTGGAGTGGTTTGCTTAACATTTTGTACTTGCTCATTTATGTGGGTAAAACAGAAAGGACCCTCCAAACAGATTTATGAACATTATTACAACACTAAGAAAGGCTGTGAAAAAATAGCTTTATTTAAATGTACCCAGGTTTGTCACAGTTGTGATACATCTTTATTAACACTTTTATTTAATAATTTTTTTTATTTTTTGCCTAACACGTTTGGAGGTTTAGACTTCTTTGCAAGATGTTGTGGAATTCAAGTGGCAGAATTGTTGTGGACTTTTTCAAGACTATAGCTAAAAATATTTCTGTCCATTAAAAGCAAGCAGGTAGTCCTGTAATTCATAATTTAGTAGAATCCTTACCATACCTCTCAACTTCTTAGAGCAAGAAATCTAGACAAAGCCATACATAAAGGTGGGACAAAGGCCCAAACATAGGGACAATGTTTAAATATTGCTCTTACAAACTTGGAAAGTTGATAGAACAACAGGTTGTGCATTAGCATGAATTTTCTGAAAGGTATGAAATATAAAACTGAAATGTCCATTATTTTCTAACTTCTCTCTTTAATGATTTGCCACTAATTTGCCAGAAACCATAATTTGATCAAAAAGAGTGTAAACTATGAGGCAGTAATCGGGACCTTCTGCAAAAATCTGTACAGTTGAGAGGTATGACTTGCTTTTCTTAATGAAAGATATTCTGTTAGTCATACTTAACAAGAATGGCAGGTTCTCTTCATCCAAGTCTTCCTTAAAAAGAAGTGATCACCATAATCAATGCTGAAGTAGTCTTAGTTGACATGGGTTATATACTGCCAGTCTTCCAAAGCCTTGTGCTCCTTCCACATGCTGCAAGTCTACTGGCTGAATGAGCTCCCGAGTGGAGAAAAACAGCAGCCTGGGCATGAAAAGCTTCAGTACTTTCTTGCAGCCCTTAGAGAGTGTTCCTGTTGTGGGCTTCAGAGGACTGGCTGACTGCTTACAGTTAAGCTTTGCTGGATTAAGTTCCCTTGAAGGAAAACTGTTGACAGCATTTGATTTTTTTTCTGAAAATATAGGATTTTTTTGATAAATTACTTTTTTTCTCAGTTTTGTCTGTTTAATGGAACTGTCTTGTGACTGGCTGGTCTGACAGATGTTTTACCTTCTTGGCATTGGCCAAACATCAGTCTGTTTTCAGCAGAAGCATAGAACATTCCAGTCTCATGGCTCTACCTTCCTTTAGTCCTAAGAAAAAAACAGAACTTGTAAGGAGCCCATGCCAGCACAGTGGGCTCAGTGTGTTCCTCTCTGCTGATAGGTGACTCTTCTGTGGCCATTACTCATTTCACTTTTTCCCTGTCTTCCTCTGGTGTAGCCTCTTCAGCCACCATGTGCTGTGGTCAGCCATGTCTTCTACAGCTGTTCAATTGCCCTTACTAGGCATAGGAAAGCCAGACTTGTTGGTCTCAGTGGAGGGTGTATGGAGTGCATTCCTTTATAGCTAGGCTAAGAGTCGTGGTCTCTGGGGTAAAGTGCCATCCCTGAATTTGTCCCTTTTTAGGAATGTCCCTAGGAAAAAAGAGACAGAAAAAACATGCATCTTCTTCGGACACCATTTCTGTTGATAAAGAAGAATCTATTGAATTGGTTAAAGTTTTATTGCAAGCTTTAAAACCTTTAAGGGGTCACTGGACATTTTGTGGAAAAGATAAGACCCTTTTTTTCAGTTTTAGAGTATACTCTGTATGATGATGAGGAAAGGAATTGGGAAGCGATATCTGATATTTCATCTCAAGTATCTGTTTATGACTCCGTGGAAAGTGTTTTCTCAGAATCTCCTACAGAAGCATTGTCTTTATTTGAAATTATTTCTTGGATTAATAAAATGTTTCACTTGAAACGGTCTGATATTCCTCCTATTTAAAGAAATACTATGATTTATTACAAGTGGACTTTCCACAGCATGCTGCTATTCCTCCTCTTTTACCAGCGTCAGAGGGTAATTCTGATATTGTCTATAGCATGCATGAATGCCAACCTGAGGCCTGTAAGAAGGCAGACAGACTTTAGAAAATACTGCAGTCTTACAAATATTTTGTTTTCTCATACTAGATCTGACCTTTCAGCTATTTGTGCCAAATCCTGCTACATCAAGAAATTTAGTTAATTCTAAACATTGTCTCTCTGAATTCTGATATATTTTGGAGGATAATTTATTCTTCTGCCACTTTAGACATTAGAATTCTAAATTATCATGCTCATATGTTGAAATATTTGTCAGCTTCTTTTGAAAATATGAGAAATACTGCACCTCTTTTCTTCATAAATGAAATCCCCTTTGATTTCTTTAATTGCTTATTTTTTCCCATGTCACTAAACATTCTTTAAAGTGTTCTTATGATTGTTCCAGAATGCATAAACTGAAGTTTTCATGTTAAAATTGAAATTGTAAACTCTCCTTTAAATAAAATGGTTTTGTCTGGTCTTTCTGTTACACAGGTAATCAAAATAGTTTGAGGAAAGAGGGAAATTATTTCAGGAGGTCAGTTATAAGTTTTATCCCACCTTATCCAATATTGCTAAAACCTTTGCAACAAATTCAGGTTCCTTTTACAAGAAGCAGAATAAATACTCCAAATAGATTTCTAACAAACAGACATAGAAAAAAGTGTCAAGAAGGTTCAAAGAAAAGAAAGAAACCTTCCACAAATGGAAGACTCCATTAATGTTGGATAACTATTGCTGTATTTCTCACCCTACCTTTACATCCTACCACGTCTTGAAACTTGTTCCAGAGCCTGCCGCCTGCGACAAGTACCTCCTGGTATCAGAATCAGAATGTTTCAGACGTCTGAGTACTAAAAGTTATTCAGGATAGTTACAGATGGAAGTGGAAAAGCCACCTTCCATTTCAGGGGATACCCCATCATCACCCTGTTTCCCCATTATCAATCAAATACTTTCTGTGGGAATAATAAAGTCAGTCCCCACAGATATGTTGGGGAAGGGTTTTATTCAAGGATTTTTCCTGGAAGCCAAAAAAGGAAATGTATTGGTGACCATTTCTTAACCTATCCTTTCTCGACCATTTTTGTGAAAGTTCCAAAGTTCAAAATACTGTTCCTACAAACCTTGCTACCTCTCATTCCTCCTCTTAAGTTGGTTAGTAACTCTAGACTTGAAATATGCTTCTCATCACATCTGTATTGCCACACACATCAGATGATTTCTAAGATTTCCTGTGATTGAATTCACTGCATTACCCTTTCAATTATCTACTGCTTCAAGGGTATTTACAGAGTGTCTAGCTCCAGTGATAGCCCACTGCAAACTGCCAGGTATTCACATTTTCTTATTTAGACAACTTACTTACATTTTCAGACTCTTATAAAAAGCATCAGGAGTTCCTTACATGGGTGATAAATCTTATCAAGCTAGGATTCCAGGTCAGCATTCAAAAATCCTCCTTGATTCCTTTTCACAGGATAGTGTTCCTAATCTGCCTTCTGGATACCTCCTTGCAAAAGTCATTTGTTCCTCAGGAAAAATTAGACCTGCACCTTTAATTATTCCTGAGTTTCTCCATTCAGTCACATACTTCTGCAAGAGGTTACCTCAATATATTAAGATTCCTAGCTTCTATGGTTTGCATCAGAAATTGCATGGAGAGCAGTGTCTGTGAGGGTAAAATTACAATGTCTTTGGTAGATTGTAGACCTTCTTCCTCTGACATGTCAAATGTGGTTTGACTGATGAGATTTTATCAAGCTTTGGGACTGCATCACATTGACGACATCTCTTAAGAGTCATTTGTTTTCTCAAGCATATGGTAGTATTTCACCCAGCACAGTTTTTTTTACGAGTTTATGAAGGTTTTATTACCAGTATATTTACTGCTTTAGTATTTTGTTTATCTATTGGTCTGTTTGCATTTATAGTTCTCTGATTTTAATTGCATGGTGCTTGGTTACAAATGCCTATTTAAACAATATATATATTTTTAATTTAAGTATGCACAAATCACCTTTTCTTGATCAGAATCTGCAACCCCTTCACATTCAATGGGACTAATTTCACTGTAGTCTGTACAGTATTTTCAGGGTTAATTTTTTCACATTAATTATCTCCCTGGAGATGCAGGGATCATACCTAATATCCTCACTCATCAAAACTCTCTCCTAGTATGTGACAATAACTACCACTCTTCCCTTAGAAACAAGGGAAGTCCCTAGTGTCCTGTCTCTAACTCACCAGTATGTGAGTAAAGTAGAAGCAGAGGCTGAAGGCAGGATGCTGCACCAAACAAGCAATGACCCACCACCCCAAGGTAAAACTAGAGTTTACAAAAGTAGCATAGTTAAGCATCATTGAATATACAGTTGCTCCAAGTCATCCTCTGGACTAATGAAAAATAAAGAACAAAGTCAATAATCTAACTATTCAAAATTATCAGACCCTGGTTTAGTTTAGAAACCAGCCCCGTGTGGCTTGAAGCAGTATGCTAAATTTACTGTAAAACATTGCAATATGCCCACACTTTTGTAATTAAAATAAAACAATTTCAACAACCAAACAGGCTCCCTTTTCTTACTCTATACCATGGTAAGCAAGAAATGCACAAAGCCCCTCCGTAAGCAATTTGTAAAGTTTCAAGTCCACCTCTGGAAAAACATGAGAGAGAATTGCTGTTAATAATGACAACCATATAATATGTCTGGTTGATGACATTGCCTAAATTGCCCTACATGCTCCTCTGAGGTTTTTTTAAACATAGTGTAAACCTGCCTTGACCTGTTCTCATGTCCAGCAACACAGTATGGACTTTTTAGGGCAACTGGGATTCACTGACATTTACAACAGTGTATCAGTTGTAAATCTCACAGTTACAACAGTGTGTCAGTTGTAAATCTCACAGTTACAACAGTGTGTCAGTTGTAAATCTCACAGTTACAACAGTGTGTCAGTTGTAAATCTCACAGTTACAACAGTGTGTCAGTTGTAAATCTCACAGTTGCAACAGTGTGTCAGTTGTAAATCTCACAGTTACAACAGTGTGTCAGTTGTAAATCTCACAGTTACAACAGTGTATCAGTTGCAAATCTCACAGTTACAACAGTGTGTCAGTTGTAAACCTCTCTCAAAATGTAACAAGTCTAGTATGTTACACTCAAATTACTAGAACCAAAAATATAACGATTACTCGTTCTGCCAATGAGTAAGTTAACTTTTATGCCTATGATTACTGTACTAATAAAAGACAAACCCCAGGATTCAATAAGCTCCATGTAGGTTTTGCGCAGGGTCTGCACAAAGTGTTTTCGTGTATGCGATGTTGCTCTTCATGCGGCATCACACCATGCATATTAATGAGGCATGGCGCACTTAATCAAGGTTTCGCAGCTCGCACCAGTGTTGCAGGCTGCGAAACCTCTAATATGAATACACAGATAGTATTTCCGTGTAAGGTTGCTGGCCACCAAAAGCAGATTGTATGACAGCACTGCAATTGCTTTTCCTTTTCGTGAGTTTTCATCATTAAAATTTGTTTTGCTCACTGCCATAGCATTTCAACTATTTCTCCATTTTTTTTTTGGTCCAGTATTTGCCCAGTATGCCACTTAGCACAAAATTGTTTGGCTGTGTTCATCTGATTTACATGAAGCGAGGCAGTACACAAACTGGATGAATGGACCACCCAGGTTGCAGGCAGGACCCAGACAGCCACAAACATAAATCGGATGCATTCAATTAATACTGTTGGCTGTTGCTCAAACACAGTAAGGAGCATTGCACTGCGTTTAACAGCAAGAACTTTACAATGAATACTAAGATAGGGAATGTCATGTAAGTAATCTGTGGCAGCACGTGTTAAGTGTAGGTCTGGAGTGCAGCTGGTCCTGGGTTCTGGTACAGGATGTGCAAACTTTGTTTTACTGTTGTGACATTGCAGACTATAGCAATGTAGTGCAACATACAGAACTGTTGTTCCACTTCACATAATAGTCACTCTCACTTATAACACTTGACATAGTGTAGCTGATATTAATATTTGCATGTGTGAGGGCTGAGAAACTAATGTTGTGTCAGTTACTTAATAAACGGGCAATACATAGATAAATATCAAAATTATGACTGTGGGTATACTGCGCACTCTGTTAATGCAGGTATATTCCTGTTATCTGTAATGTCATGGCCTCCTCATTTGACTAACAGTTACACAACTGCCTGTATATCAAATAACCTCGAAACTGCAATGCTTGCCACTGTTGCGCATCGCTTATAATTATGCGAATACTTTGCCTGGCAGTGCGTACCCTCGACTACAGTGTTTGCGTGATGGTACACTATGCACAACTTTTTCAAATGTTGCAAAACTGCGCACTCTCAGTGCAATACATGCAGTTGGCAGGAAAACATCAGGATACAAAATACAATTGGTGGGAAATGCTCATTCTATATTGGATTAGTCTGTGGTAGTCATGTCTGGTGTTTCTGGTGAAAGAGTGTGCTTCCGGGTTCAAAGGTGGGTATTCAGGAGTCAAGTCTTTAATGGACTCCTAGTTAACTCGTTCCTCCAGTGGAGCTCTGGGAGCTTGCTCTGTAATTTCCAATGGACAGAGCCTAAGCTTTTTGATAAAGTCATATTTTGTCCTCACATTTCTAACAAAAGTTCATATTTCTGGAAACATATGAGTTAATAAAGAAGGGTAAATGGCAAAATCTTCAGCACAATCTATTTTATAATGATAGTATTCTTTATATTCTAGGTCTTAAACTGGATTTTATAAGTCACAGTAAACACAGTAGCTATTAAGTTGCAGTATTTTGTGAACAGCTTGTAATATCTCATCAATCAAACAAGTTATATACATACTGTAAGCAGTATTTTGTTTGCCCAGCTGAGAACTTTCTTATGAGGCTAAGCAATTCTGTCTGTGTTAGCTGGTTGCTGAGATAGTTAGAAAAACATGAAATCTATGACAGTGTAAATAGATAGTATATGAACAGCAATTAATTTGTCTTTACCTGCACTAGGCAGAGATCAAATATTAACACAGTTGTGTTTGCCATTGTGTGAGTTTTAAGATGACCTCTTTTAATACTTTGTATATAGCATGGTTTTGGAATTATTAATGCAAATATGAGCAAGGAGTATTTGACACCTAGAGGCGTCAGTAGGATGTAACTGCAGAAACACCTGGGGTCGTCACCTGGTTGCAATGAGTTAAGGAGCATGGGCCCTGTTGGCTGCAGCAGGACTATTTAGGCTCAGAATACAAGTCTGAAGCATAGAATAGTATTGTGAGGACTTTGACCAGTGCTACAGGTATCCACCGCACTGGTGAACAATGCCAGCATCATTTTGTTGACCTCTGGAGGAGGAAGTGGGGTATCCTCAACCATTGCATCAGGGAATTTAGCATGGGGGCACCCCATAGATGTGTAAGTATCAGTTACAGTGATTAATTGTAAGAGTTAAAAGCTGAATATAGTGAACACTGGGTTACATAGTGGTATTCTCTTCTGTTTTTTCCACAGCTGTCATGGAGTGAGCATCGAATATGAAATTCCATGCCACGCGACTGGCAAGGATGCTAGAAGCATGTGCTGTGTATGCATTAGAACAGTACTGCTATTGTAGCATTAAAAGTTAAAGACGGCTTAGTTGATATTTAATGCAGGTGTATCAAATTAAGCATGCATATCCCAAATGTAAAAGAAAGTATGCATGCCTTAGTCTGTAGCACAAAGCAACAGTTCCATATTCTCAAATAACAGTGAGTGTGCATCTCTAAACTGTAAAAGGAAAGTATGCATGCAGAAGTCTGTAGGATAAAATAACAGTACAGTATTAGAGGGTAGTCAGTGGTTGTGGATTCAAAAACTGCATTTCCCAAATATACAATATTGTTCGTTTTTCATCATTATTGGAATGTAATTTCATACCGATATACCAGTGTCATAAATGACCTTCTGTAATCTGTAATCAGTATAATTGGAATATGCAGTATATGCACACATCAAGGATTGCTGGCTGCAGGCAGTACTATAGTGTGCATTTATTATGAACTAGGTAGTCTTAAAAGACATTTGTTAGGAGTTTGTAGTGCTAAAAGTAAAAGTAACTGAAATAGAGTCAAATTATATCAATGCTTTGTATATCACATGTGAAGTTACTAATGTTATCCCTTTTTCTTTCTTTCATTTTTATTTTTTATTTGTGTTTTTGCCCTCAACAGCACAGCAGGGTAGGTCTGTTTGACAGGATCCTCCTGTACCCACTCCACCGGATACAGCACCTCTGCTCAGCACATCTGGTGCATGGCCTGGCAGCACCCCTTCAGCTGCCCCTGCTCTACCTGGCCCCTCAGATAGTTCTGCCCTGGAGGATAGGCCTGTGGTTCCCTCCCAGAGCAGTGGTGAAGGTGGTGACTTTATCACCTGAGAAGAACTGCCACGGATGGTGCTTAGGATTGTGCGCCTTACTGTGGGTGCACGCCTATGGCAGATGGAGCGCTTTCTCTCCATCCTGGTTCAAAATACCCAAATGAGACATACACATTGGGCACTGCAGCCAGAGGCCCATTGAGGTGACAGTGATGGCAGTCCAATGGGTGAGGACTTGATTCTCACTGTCACCTAGCTTGACATGCCCAGGATTTTAATTTCCCCACCCTCTCCCCTACCATGGTGTTTACCCACCTTGTGTACTTCACCATCCCTGTGTCTTGTTTTGTATGTCCTGTTGCTATTGCTTCCTCACCTGCCCAACTTACCTGACCCAAGCATACCTATATCCCTTCTCCAACATTCCTATCTCACTGCAAAAAAAGGGCACTTGTCCCCCAAAACAATTGTTCCATATATAGCTCTCACTTTTGCACACATGTTTTCTTGACACTCTTGATTTCGTCTAATTGACTATACAACATGATTGTGTTATGATCACCCCTCTCTCTGGAGGTGACAGTCCAAATTCAGCTAATATTTTGCATACGTGATTATGTTTTACTGTAGAAGAAATGGATTGCTATGGATATTTCCTACATCCCTCCTGCACATTCCTGCCCTCCATTCACTGTATTTTTCCCCAGTTTGCTCCCCATTTTACCACTTTCCTGTCTACCCAATTTCTTTTCTTTAAAGCATAATTGCAAGATGCAAAGCTTCACGCACCAGTGCAAAGCAATAGTGAACAGCAGCAGTATAAGTAAATGTATTTAAAAGTATCATACACACACTTGTAAAATTACTTACATCCGTATTCAAACCTGGTAACATCTGCTCCCAACAACAATACATTACCACATGCTGCCACAAAGTCAGTTAAGTAGTAGATGCATTTTATACAGTCAGTAGTAACTGTCACAGTTTAGCAGGGATTTCCCTTTCTACTCCTCTGTGCTTGCTCCCCATATCACCAATGTCATATTTTCCCCAATCATTTTGTATGAAGCATGATTGCGCAATCCTCAGTAATGTTTTTATGAAGCATTATTGTGTGATACCCATTTAGTTTTATAAAACATTAGTGAGCGATGGTGTGCATCACAGCCCTTTGCTAAGCAACGCTAATACAAAAGTAGTTGAATGTATTAGCTACAGCTGTGTTCAGAACCAGTACTGTCTGGCTCCCAAAAGGAACTTATTACTGCATTAAATGAATCAATACCTGCAGCCAGAGATTTAGTTAGCTGCTGTTGCATACACCTACTACTTAATTCTGCCATTTACCATTCAGACTGTAAAATACACCTGCAACTCAACTGAGCCTGTAGCATCATCTGTTAATGCAATGATCCATTTGTCTTTGGGGTCTGATGGTACTGGGTTCGATTCCAGGTGTATGCAACAGTTTCAGATGCTTTTATCTGTAAATCCAAATTATAAAGTTTGATAGTTGGTATGGAGTCTCTACAATATACGTGCTAATTAACTGACTCTGTGGAATAATACTTAGGGCTAGATGGTAGTGGTTTCCAATACAGCTTTATGTAACACCTATAACTGCTTTTTGTCGTAGCCACATGTTAGTGTACATTGCACACCATCACACAATTATGCTTTAAAGAAAAGAAATGGGAAAGATAGGAAAGTGGTGAAATGGGGTGCAAGCAGGGGAACAACAAAGTGAAAGGTGGGCAGGAATGTGCAGGAGAGATGTAGGAAAGAACCATATCTATCCATTTCTTCAATAGTAAAAAATGTTCAGACGTACAGAATATTAGCTAAATTTGCTGTTTGAACCCCAGAGAGACAGGGGTGACCACAATGCAATAATTTTGTGTAGCCAGTTGGACCAAGTCAAGTTTGAGAGAGAGAAATGTTGGTGAAAGGACATAGGTGTGTTTGGGTCAGGTAGGTTGGGTAGGCGAGGAAGCAATCGCAAGCAGACAGCACATACAAGACAAAGGGATGGTGAAGGATACAACAGGTGGGTGAACACCATGGTTGGGATGAGGGTGGGGACATCACAAACCCATGGACGTCAAACTGGGTGACAGTGACAGCCTTGTCATCACCTGCTGGACTGTCATCACTGTCACCTCACTGCGCAGATGGCTGCAGTGTCTGATGTCTGCGTCTCCTTGTGTGTTATTTAGTACAATGATGGAGAGCAGTGTCTCCATCTAGTGTAGGTGTGCACCAACTGTATGTGCACAGTCCTATGCACCAACCTTGGAAGTTCATCTTAGGCGATAAAATCACCACCTCTGCCACTGCTCCCGGAGGGAACCATTGGCCTATCCTGTGGGGCAGAACTAACTGAGGGACCAGGTAGTGCAGGGGTAACAGAGGGGGTGCTATCAAGTTGAATCTCAGATGTGGTGGGCCTTGGTGCTGTAGTCAGTGGAGTGGGGGGCAGTGGATCCCAGGGGCATGGCCTATCCTGCTGTGCTGTGGGGGAAAAAACAATTATTCAACAATTATTTGACTTTATTCTGTTTCTTTTTCTTTTCAGACTACAACTTCTAACAAATAACTTTTTTGCTGTTAAGATTACACAGCTCATAACAGATACACTCTATACTACAGATTGCAGCAAGCAATCCTTGATGAGTTCATATATTGAACATATGTGTGTTCCAGTTATACTGATGCAGCTAACCGCAGGCCATTGGTGCCACTGGTTTAAAGGTCTGACGTTAGATTACAATACTGATAAAACTTAACAGTATTGTATAGTTGGGAAGTGTGCTTTTTGAACCTACAACCTCTGACTACTTTCTAATACTGAAGTGTTATTTTGGCCTACAGACTAATGCATGCATACTTTCCTTATACAGTTGAGAGATGCATGCTCAATTTAATATAACTGTATAGTAAACCAAAAACTTTGTCTTTATTTATTTATTTCACATTGTATACTGGGAAGGTCTGACTGGACATGTATTAAACATGTCATTAAAATTAATAATACAAGGAAATTCTAGTAACATACAAAATCATCAATAGTACAAAAATGGACAGTACAGTCATTTAGAGGTGGTAATAACATGACATATGATACATACGATACATGCATTTGCACAAAGAAGAAGGCAAGTTACAAAAGAATGAGGAAAAAGAATGAAGTATGAAGTGTAATAGCCCCAACTATGACAGATGTGGTTACATATACAGAGCTCAGAGTTATCCCAGGATGGTAGCAAGAACAAAGCCAGTTGTCAATAAAGTGAGAACTTAGGAGCTTTTTAAATTGCACAAATGTGCAGTTAGAGGAAATAGAGATTGGCAGTTTGTTCCACATTTTAGGAATAACATTAGAGAAAAGAGATTTCCCAGCTAAGTTGTTAGCTTTGGTGGTTTCTAACAGTAATTTATCACTGGAGTGGTGGGGTCTAATAGTGTTATATGGTTGTATAATATTTTTGAGAGCAGGGATTTTTTCTGGCTGTAGAATTTTGTGAGCAAAGGTAAGTTGTTTGTAGTGCAGCAGATGAGGAAGTTCTAGCCATTTAAGTTGTTTAAGAGCAGTGCAGTGATGCAATCTTTGTGTGGCATCAGTAGCAAACTTTGCAATTTTATTGTAACAAGATACTAGTTTGGTAATGTCAGTTTTATGGAGGTTGGATAATATTGGGGAGGCATATAAGAGAGTTGATAGGAGGTGTGTATGGGTGAAGGTAGCTTTTGTGATTCTAGTTAGGAATTGCTTGTTTCTATAAAGAAGACATAGTTTCTTGTGAACTTTTTTAATAGTTTGTGCAGTATGAATGTCAAATTTCAGATTGTCAATTTGGATGCCTAGCAGTTTAGTATGTGTTACTGGGGCAGTGATGGTTTTATTTTTGGACTCTAAGTTGAAACTAAGGTGAGAAAAGGGTGTTATTGATGGATAAAAGTGAAGTAGTTTTGTTTTATTGGGGTGTAGAATGAGTTGGGAGTTGGTAAGCCATGTTTCTACAGATAGAAATGAATCTTGGGTTATGGTGTGGAGGTCTTTTAGAAAGGAGGCTTTACATATTAGGGTAGAGTCATCTGCATATTGTATCATAGAGGCATGAGAAGTAGAGGTGTGAAGTTGATTGGTGAAGAGGGAGAAAAGTGGAGGTTCAAGGTTGGAGCCTTGTGGGACCCCTAAGGTAACTGGTAGGAGAGTGGATAGGTGGCATTGCTGATGTCCGGATAGATAGTTTTGGAACCAGGTGAGAGAGGGACTAGCAAGGTTTTGGGAGGAAAGGACCTCAATCAGTTATGATTTACCATATCAAAGGCTTTGGACAAGTTTAAAAATATGGCAGATACAAATTTGTCCTTGATTTCTGTACTAATTAACTCTATTATGGTACTGTGATCGGGGGGGGGGGGGACTTTGTTGCGTGTTAGATCGTAGTTTATGGGTGTGAAGGTAATCCATGAGTTGAGTATGGATAACTTTCTCTAGGATTTTAGATAAGGGTGATAGAATGGCAATTGTAAGGTGGTTAGTAAGTTCAGTGGAATTGCCTCTGTTGTGTAGAGGAATAATGTGAGAGATCTTCCAGATAACAGGTACTATGCTCCCAGATATTAATCTGTTAATGAGTATTGCTACTGGGTATGCTATTCCTTCAGCTGCAATCTGCAGATATTCAGCAGGGAGGTTATCTGTGGCTAGAGTAGTAGGTTTTAGTTTACGCAGTAGTTTTTTTTTTTATGGTATCTACAGACACTGGTTGTAATGTAAATTGGTTGGGGCTGTTTAGGGGGAGTTAATGAGCTGAGGAGCTACAGGGCCAAGGTTGTTGGAGATGTTATAAGAATTGGCAAGGGCTAGGATAGTTTCTGTAAAGTATTTATTAAATTGAGTTATGTTATCAGAGTTGCTGTTTGAGAATGGAGTGGGGGTTGCTGCTTTATCTGGTGATAGTAAATTATTGACTGCAGCCCAAAACATTTGAGGGTTGTTATGGTGTTTTTTCTGAATGTTATGGTAATAGTTGGTTTTGTCTTGTTTTACAAGTTTCTTAGGTTTGTTTTGCAGTTCTAGGAAAGTTTGTTTTGTAATTTGGGATGTTAATCGTGTTTCACTGTTGCAGTCATTACACTTGGGTTATCCTGCTGGCAGGCTACCCGCAGTCGGCCTGAATTCCAAAGTCTAGGTCCGGCGTCGGTTGCTCTCACCTCTTCCCTGACATCAGTATGCCAGGGGTATAAAAGATGCAGCCGACACCATTTTCTTCATTCTTTCTTGCCGCGCAGTGCCCGAAGCAAAAGCAGTTCACAAGTGCCAGTCGGCCGACTCCTGAGATTTTCAAAAACGAATTTCAGATCCGAAGTCTTCATTAAAGCTAAGCACCCCATTGGGGAAACTTTTTTCTTACTCCAGTCCGATGTCAGAAAAAGTTAACAATTGTATTTCTTGTGGGAAGCAAATACCTCATAAGGATTTTCATTCTTACTTTATTCCTTGCCTAGGCCCTGATCACAATGTTGCTAGCTGTCAGTTTTGTGCTAGATTTAACCAACGCAGTATTAAGTGTCAGTACAATTTTGCCTTTCATTACTTTGGCCGAAGATTCAATTATATAATGCCATCGGAACAGCCAATGACCGGAGTTTATAAAAAGCGCAAGGAAAAAGAAAAGGACAGGCATTCGAGGTCCAAAACCGACGACGAGGCTTCCACTAAGCCAGTCGCCGGTTCTCAGTGAGGTGATTTCGCAGCCCCTGGCACCCACTACCTCAGAGCCACAGGCTGCTGATGACTCCCACATGGAGCCAGCTAGGCCTCGGGATACTCAAGGTATTGGACACTCGGAAACTATTCCCTCAGATGGGTCCAGAGCCGCTGAGCAGGCATCGGCTTCTGAGGGTGTTTTCAGACCTACACAGTTATATGTAAAGCCTACTTCAGCTTCCAAAGCAAAGACTAAAGCAGTTCTAAAGACAAAGAAACAAGTACAGCATTCTCCTGGACAGACTACCATGCCTAAAAAACAGATGCTCAAAATGGCCGGAGACCTAATTACCTTGATCAAGGGTTCCCATCTCCCTCCTGACAAGAGGCCTAGGCAAGAGACAGAATATGAATCTTCAGATCAGGTTTCCATTTCCTCTGACTTCTCTTCTGAACAGGAATACTCTCTTCCTCCTTATGAGGATTCTGATGCTGAAGAATCTATCCCTTCAGCCTCACTGCCTGAGGATTACTCATTTGGGGAAACCCTGCATACCATGAGGGAGCACTTCCAGTGGGAGAGCCAAGACTACTCAGAATCTAAGAAAAGGCTTAGAGATTTTCTTTTACTACCTCAGCACAGGCCTTTGGCTATTCCTCCTGTGTTAGACATTGTAGATGTATTTTCAGAGTCCGGACTTTCTCCTGACTCTTTACCTCCTGCCCCTGTTAAACCAGACAGATACTACAGGGTTCCAGATACACATAAATTTATTTATAAAAACCCTTCTGCTGATCCAGAAACTATTTCTCAGGGTCCCAAAGGGGTCCAGGCTGCTACTGCAAAAAACCCTATCCCCTCTGATAGAGATTCAAGGGCACTTGACAGATGGGGGAAAAAAGGTTTACACTTCTGCTACTTTGGCTGTGAGGGCTTTAAATTGCCAATTTCATATGCTTAAATATCAGCAATACTTAATGTCACTGCTAAAACAGAAAATGTTGTCAAATTCTGATTGTGCAGAAAATAAGAAAGTGCAGGATTTATTGCATGCAACTGAACAAGTGGCAAAGCATACTTTGCAATGTGGTTTTGATTCTCTGGATGCCTCTTGCAGGGCTGCAGTTATGGGTTCTGTCATTAGGAGGCATGCTTGGTTAAAGGAACAGAATCTGCCTGATCATGTTAAAGCAAAATTACTAGATGCTCCATTACAGCATGATACCTTATTTGGTGTTAAAGCAGAGGAGGTGTTGAACAAAATGGAGGACAAAACGAAATCTATGCAAACAGTAAATGATTTCTTACAGGTACAGCCACTCAGATTTAGCAGGAACTGGCCTACTAAGAAATGGTCCTTTCCAGTGTCAGACAGGCCACAAAGAGGCATATACAGATGCCCCAGAGGCAGATCCCAGCCCCAGGGCTCATACAGGCCTAAACAGTGGGGCGCTTCTACCTCCAAAAGCGGAGAAGACAAATCACAGCCATACAGGAAACAGTCCCAATGACTTTCCTCTGCCAGCACCAAGAATTTATCTTTTGGCAGCCCCCTTAGGGGGAAAACTAGCACTTTTTTCTCAAAATTGGCACATGATCACCCAGCACAAATGGGTCTTGAGTATAGTGTCCCAGGGCTACAGATTCCACCTTCACAAATGGGTCTTGAGTATAGTGTCCCAGAGCTACAGGTTCCACTTTCACACCCTGCCAAGGGCAAAAGGTATGCCAGACCTGCCACACAATCAATGGGCAGAGGCACAAAAACAAGTTTCATCCCTCATGGACATGATGGCCATTTAGCAAATACCACAGCAAGAGCAGGGACAAGGATTTTACCCAAGACTTTTCTTGGTACCCAGAAAAGACAAAGCCTGGAGACCAATACTGGACCTGTCTATTCTAAATACATTTCTGGACGTTCCAAAATTCAAAATGTTGACTCTGCAGCAGCTTCTGTCCATGCTGGGCAAGAAGGCTTGGCTTGTAACTTTGGACCTAAAAAAGGCATACCTGCATATTTCAATCAGACAACCTTGCAGAAGATACCTCAGATTCATAGCTGGCTCAATGTACTACCAATTCTCTGCACTGCCCTTTGGCTTATCTACTGCGCCCAGGGTCTTCACAAAATGCCTGGCACCAGTAATTGCATTTTGCAGACAAAGAGGAATTCAAATATATCCTTACTTGGACGACTGCCTTATTCAAGCAGAGAACAAAGACATTCTACTAAAGCATCTGGCATTTGTAAAAAGATTACTACTTTGCCTAGGGTACACAGTAAACGAAAAGAAATCAAAACTAGTACCCTCTCAAGAGATAATATTCCTGGGTGCAAGCTTAAATACAACTTCCCAGATGGCTTATCTCATGCCAGACAAACAAAGGCAACTGACTTCTTACTTCAAAATGTTGGCAACAAAGACCCAGTTATCTGCAAGAAAAATTCTGCAGGCTTTAGGCTTCATGGCATCCTTCATTCTGCTAATTCCATATGCCAGACTGCATATGAGGAAACTACAATGGTATCTAAAAAGTGTTTGTACTCAACATTGTCACAGCCTGGAAATATTAATTACCCTCATTCCTTGCCTGCAACAGGAGTTTCGGTGGGGGGCACATGCCTGTCACCACAACAAGGGACAGCCATTCACCCTACCCACAGCCAGGCAGTCAATAACAACAGATGCATCAGATTATGCCTGGGGGGCCCACATGGCAGGAAAATGTATTCAGGGCACATGGCCCACAAACCAAAAGCATCTTCATATCAATCAAAAATAGATGCTAGCTGTTCAGAATGCCCTGACAGCTTTCAAGGATCGACTCCATCCAGGACAACTACTGATAAGGACGGACAATACTACAGTCATGTGGTACATAAACAAACAGGGAGGCACTCATTCCTACCCGCTCTGCAGACAAGCCATGACTTTGTGGGACATAGCATTGACTTATCAAGCACACCTGTAAGCACAATTCTTGCCAGGAAAGAAAAATACTCTGGCAGACGAACTAAGCAGAAACCTCACGGATCCCCACGAGTGGAAACTGGATCCACAAGTCTTCAGCATGATAATAAAGAAATGGGGATGCCCAGACATAGATCTATTTGCCTCCCCTCACAACTGCCAACTACAGAGATTCTGCACAAGGACGTATCACAAGCAAGCATGGAAAGTGGATGCTCTATCATTCAGCTGGAAAACCCTAACAGTATATGCCTTTCCTCCTCTGCCTCTCCTCCCCAAGGTACTCCTAAAGGTCAGACAAGAGAAGCAAAAAATGATTCTGATTGCTCCAGACTAGCCCCGCCAGCACTGGTACTCAATCCTAAAGAGCTTGTCTCAAGGCCCAGCTTGTTCATTGCCACTAATTCCTCATTTGCTGACCCAATGAAACAATCAGATCCTGCACAGCCAACTCAGAACCCTAAATCTGGCAGCATGGCAGATAATGTAGACATTCAGAGCACACCTCTCTCTAAAGCTGTGATGGATGCTATTTTGGAGGCCAGGAGGCCCAGTACCAGAAAATCTTATGCAGAAAAATGGAAAAGATTCTGTGCTTGGAACCAGGCACAAGGAATTGACACGTTTGTACCAAATATTCTTCAGATTCTACAATACCTAACTGAGATGCTGGACAAAGGCCTATCCTTTTCATCAATTAAAATCCATGCCTCTGCCATTTCAGCTCATTACAATACGGAACCACTAATTTTTTCACATCCGTTGCTAAGACAGTACCTCAGAGGAGCCAAAAACATAAGACCTCCAAGGAGAGCACCAATACCTGCATGGGACCTCAATTATGTCTTGGAAAAACTCACACTGCCGCCTTTTGAGCCAGCCAATACAGCTGAAATAAAGTTCTTATCTTGGAAAACAGCTCTGCTCCTAGCAATAACCTCTGCAAGATGAGTCTAAGAGTTACAGGCACTCATGGGTGTGGAACCTTTTATCATTTTCCATCCAGACAGGGTTTCTCTGAGGACTAACCCGACACTTATGCCTAAGGTAATGTCCAGTGTGGCCCTTAACCAAACCATTCATTTGCCTACCTTTTATCCAAACCCACAGAATAAGGGTGAGAGACTCCTGCATTCTTTGGCCATACACAGACAGCTACGCTTCTACTTGGACAGAACTAAGGCTTTCAGAAAGACTGAGCAACTCTTAGTAGCATATGCTGCAGGATCACAAGGAAAGGCTATCTCAAAGCAGGCTATTTCAAAATGGATAGGCAACTGCATTCGTTTCTGCTATTCACAACATGGCAAATCAATGCCTAAGGGCATTAGGCCTCACTCAACCACAGCAGCAGCCACTTCAGCAGCCTTCCTCAGAGGAGTACCAACCAAAGACATTTTAGAGGCTGCATCTTAGAGTTCAGTGCACACTTTTACCAAGCACTACCACTTACCTCTCTGCTCTAAATCAAGAGCAGGCTTTGCCACTGCAGTTCTGGAGGGCCTTATAGCCTCTCCTAATCCTATTTAGACCCAGCCAGCCAACCTCAGCTTTGGGATTCAACCCAAGTGTAATGACTGCAACAGTGAAACACGATGAACATAGTACAGTTGTGTATCTACCATAAATGTAGATGTTCGAGTGTATTCACTGTTGCAGTCCAGGTTACCCACCCACCACCCCCCTTTTCTTTGTTGGGACTTATCTGTACTTCTGTATCCTATACAACCTATGTGGTGTATTTGCTTGTAGATGAAGGAAATGTTTATTTTTGTGCATGCATACTTATTGGCATAATTTTCAGCCTACCAATTTGGGGGCACCTGACATCTGGGGCAAGAAAAACTGAAGAAAATGGTGTTGGCTGCATCTTTTATACCCCTGGTGCACTGACATCAGGGAAGAGGCGACAGCATCTGACACAGGACCTAGACTTTGGAATTCAGGCCGACTGCGGGTAGCCTGCCAGCAGGATAACCCAAGTGTAATGACTGCAACAGTGAATACACTCGAACATCTACATTTATGGTAGGTACACAACTGTACTTTTTGTATTTGTGATGTTGTTTCCAGGCATTGTGTCTAGCTTTGAGAAGGGACCTACATTCCTTACTCAGCCAGTGTGTATAGTTGGCTTTAACTCTGATGGTTCTGGGGAAGCATGGCAGTTTAAAAATGTCAAAAAGTAGTAATAAAGGAGTGCACAGCATCTTGTAGGGGTAGGTGTTTGAGTGAATCCCAGTTACAGCATTATAGGACAGCGATGAATCTTTGTGGATTAAAGTCTTTTTTGTTTCTAATTATGCAGTATGTGGTTTGGTTAGTTTGGTATGCATGGGTATGTATAAGAAAAGTTGGTAGGTGGTCACTCAGACCATCAGGAAGACAGCCTGCCTGAGATTATAGAGAGGGATTATTAACCAGAACCCACTCGAGTATAGACTGATGCTTAGTAGATTTGTCAGTTCAAGTGGGGGATGCATACCTCCCAACTGCACTGAATTACTCGTTCTTTACTGAGTTTTGTGGTCCTAATAATGAGGTGCCATGATTCCCGAGTGGCACCCCTTCATTCCCGATTTAAAAAATAAATGTTTCTTTTGCGCTTTTGGAGCTGATGTCATCACATGCACGATGACATCAGCTCCATCAGCCTGTCGGAATTGAGCTGGCTGCAAGCACTTTTCTGTTGTGAACTTTACTGCAGGCTCTGGTGCTTTTCTTTACTTAACTGGAGAAATGCTGAACGTAAGGTATGAGTTGGCTGCAAGAGCTTTTCTGGTAGGAAGTGACTGCTTTTCATTACCTAACAATAGTTTGCTTTTGAACTGACTTAATGCTGAACCAAACTCAAATTGTGAGTGAATGCTTTCATGCCTTTTCTGTTACTGCACAGCTCTGGTAGGAAATGACTGCTTTATCTGAAATGCCGAGTCTTTTTTTATTGTTTGAGCCATTCTGTTACTGCACAGCTCTGGTAGGAAATGACTGCTTTAACTGAAACACTGAGTTTTTGGATCCGCGACCACTCTACTCACTCTTAATGCTTTTGAACCAAGCTGCTTATCAGGTGTGTGTGTGTGTGTGTGTGTGTGTGTGTGTGTGTGTGTGTGTGTGTGTGTGTGTGTGTGTGTGTGTGTGTGTGTTTGCTTTTGAACTGTCAATGCTGAACTGAATGCACACATAGAGTGAATGCTTTTATATTGTTTGAACTGATGGATGTTTTTATATTGTTTGAACTGGTTACTCACTCTTAATGCTTTTGAACCAAACTGCTCATCAGGTGTGTGTGTTTTCGCTTTTGAACTGACTTAATGCTGAACTGAACGCATGCATAGAGTGAATGCTTTTATATTGTTTGAACCGATGAATGCTTTTATAATTGAACTGGTTACTTTGCACGACTCTGGGCCGGTGAACAACTCACTCTTAATGCTTTTGAATCGAGAAAAACTCGCTCTTAATGCTTTTGAAGCAAGGGTGTGTGGGAACAACTCACTCTCAATGCTTTTGAAGCAAGGGTGTGTGAACTGATGAATGCTTTTATATTGTTTGAACCAGTTACTGCACGGCTCTGGGCTGGTGAACAAATCACTTTTAATGCTTTTGAAGCAAGGGTGTGTGGGAACAACTCCCTCTCAGTGCTTTTGAAGCAAGGGTGTGTGAACTGATGAGCGCTTTTATATTGTTTGAACCAGTTACTGCACAGCTCTGGGCTGGTGAAAACTCGCTCTTAATTCTTTTGAAGCAAGGGTGTGTGGAATCAACTCACTCTCAATGCTTTTGAAGCAATGTTTTTTGTGTGTGTGTGTGTGTGTGTGTGTGTGTGTGTGTGTGTGTGTGTGTGTGTGTGTGTGTGTGTGTGTGTGTGTGTGAGAAAATGCCCCCATCTAAATACACCTGATGGCTACAGGTACTCAGGCTCAAACCCTGTGCGTTGGGTGCAGGTAAAAAGAGCTTAAAGTCCCTAGCCACCACCATTTGTGAATGTATGCCTCATATTTGTGTTCTGTTCCTCATTAAATCTGTGGTTTTCAGGATTTCCAGTTTTTTCTGCTAAGAGTTTAAGAGCTATGGTTAGAAGTGAGAACTGAATTCACTAAATGATGGCCATTTAAGTTTCAGTCTTCCTGTCTACTGATTTGGCATAGTGGTATGTTGCTGTGGCTGTAGTGCACAGGGTCTTGGGTTCAAGACTTGGCAGTGAAATACATGGTGGTAACACATTTAATACTAGCAACTTTCTAAAATTTGACAAGCAATGTTTAAAATGTGTCCCTGGTTTTTGGTCTTTTGCCCCCCACCAAAAAAAAAAAAGAAAAACTGAAATTGAAAATAAGTGTGCAAAGCTGTGCAAGATGCCTATGGCTTACACTGCTGTCATTATATATATATATATGTATGTGTGTATATATATATATATATATATATATATATATATATATATATATATATATATATATATATATATATATATATATATATATATATATTGTGTGTTTAAGTAGACTTGTATGAAGGAATTGTTTTGAATTGGGCAGTTTTGTCATTACTGGTTCATGCATTTTGTTTCATTGCCTACTGGAATAATGTTCAAACAATAAATTTTAAAATGCGCTCTAACTGAAGTCTAACATGTGTGCTGTGTTATACAAGGAATAAAATGTAATAAAGTCAGGAAGGTGTATCAAAGAATGCATGTATGCTTCTTGTTTTGTATGCAAGCCAGGGGCCTTTGATTTGAAAACAGCCCAAAGGTAATCTTTATCCAGCACTGGCCAAATGCATTTTCTTTAGATGTGGTGTGGGTTTCAGTGCTGTTTCAATGAATGTGAGTTTCATGGGCAGAGAAGTTTTAATGCCAAGTCTATTTTCATTGTGAGACAGTGTTGCTTTGTTTAGCAGATATCTTCATAGGTTCATAGGTTCATAGGTTGGTACTAGGCTATCAGCCCTAGGGCCTATACAAGCCTAGCCATAACAATTCCCTGGCTATTTCTTCCCACATTATTTACTTTCCTGTTAGTGTTTATGTGAATTGTGCTATAAAATGTAAGAATAAAATGAAAATAAACTTTGTAGAAGTAAAGCAGTATGCACACATTAGTGTTTATGGTAAATTGGGCAAAATAGCCAGGTAATGGGATGCTGGAATGGCTGCAGGGGGACTCTGGTGCCATATTTTGTTTGTCTGTCCTTCAGTTTGCGTTTTGAAAGTTGGTATCCCAGAATTCCATTGGAGTGGGCGGGCTTACTTAATTATATATGCACATTTTATGTTAATCAGTGTACAGATTTGAACCTTTTTTTTATGGGCCTTGTCCAGATTTTTGATATTTCCAGGTTGAGAGGTATGGGGGGGGGTGTAATAAGCTGGTTAAACCCATGTAGGTCAATATGGGATCCTGGATTCTGAGAGGAGCAGACAAGCCAATTAATATTGAAGTCACACATCAGGACTGTTTCCTGTGGGAGGGAATTAGAGACCCATTGTAATATGTCTTCTGATGTGGGGATATTGTTACCTGGTGGTATATAACCACCGATGATGTTGATGTGTTTTTTTGGGTTGAGTTTTAATTTGGTAAAGATTAGTTCTATATTCCAAAGTGAAGGATGTCAAGTTCCAGGTAGTCTATTGTTAGGTGTTCTTTGAATAAGATAGCCACTTCCCTGCCCTTTTTGGTTGCCCTATCTTTACTTAGTATATTGTATCCTGGAGCTACAATTTCATTGTTGGTATTGTTTGGGTTTTAATCAAGTCTCCGTTAATATTACAATGTCAGGAGCATAGAGGGAAAGTAAGGCATGTAGATTGTGAACTTTATTTACAATACTTTTTACATTCATATCAAGGAGGAGAAGGGAGGCTTTGTTTCTCCTATGTAGTTGTGAAAAGTTGGTTCTGATAGGGCTGCTATCAGTATTGGGTAGGGGGATGGGACCATGATTAGGACGGATGTCCCCAGATTAGTATAGTTGCTTCAAAAGGCAATAGCAATTTGATGAACTTGTTAGATTGCCATGTTTTTGATAGATCTGGGGTGTGTTAGGTGGGGGTTGGAATTTGTTTGCTTGGTAGTCTAGATGGTACAGAAATGACACTGGGTTGTGGTATAGTTTAATGGGTTGTCTGGATGGTATAGTGAGGAGGTTTGCCAGAGAGGGTTATTGGCTGATAGTAGTAGGGAATTGTATGAGGTGAGGTAGAATAGTAGTAAAAGCAGAGAAGTAGGGGTAATGTTTAGGGCAGTTAATTTGAGAGTTTCCTATACAGATGAAGCATATTGTAGATAAATTGAGGTACCTGTGATAGTAGAAGTGATGGAGTTTATATAAGATAGAGTTTATAAGTAAATGCAATAGGTTCATAGGTTCATAGGTTCATATTAGGCTATCTGCCCTAGGGCATTTATAAGCCTAGCCAGAGTGTGTTTCGCTTTCACCACCCATTTTAAATTAATTTTGCTATGCCCTTTTTTGAGGTTAGTATACTGTGCCTCTGTCTAACAGTGACACAGAAGTGATACCCAGGGTAAACCTACGATCCCCCATCCACTCATCAAGATTCCTCTTGAAGAGAGTCAATGAGGGACTCTGCCTAACCTGGACTGGGATTTTATTCCAAAGTGAAGGGAGCCTCTGGGTTATGAATCTGTCCCTCCAGCATGTCCTATTTATTTCAGTGCTGAGGTTCAAGTCTCTCGAGTATAGCTCGATGAGATTTGGATTTTCTGAGGTGCAGCATGTCCATTAATTCGGGTTGGACATGGCTTTATACATCAGGCACAGATCGCCTCTGAGCAGGTGGTATGCCACTGAGTAGAGCTGGAGTTTCTTTAACCGGGCAGCATATGGCATCTGTTTGAGCCCTTTGATCCTCTTGGTGAGGTACTTTTGGGGTCTTTTCAGTTGCTGCAGGTGTCTGGTAAGGTACATCCCAAAAGGGGCATTGTACTCAATTATGGGCCTGATGAGGGATGAGTAAAGAGGCACGATGACCTCCCCTGATCTAGATGTGAATCCCTTCATGATTAGGTGGGCTATATAAAATGTTTTTCTAACCACTTTGGCCACGTGGTTGTCAAATGAGAGATTGCTGTCAACTTGGGTCCCCAAGTCCCTAATTACTTCTTCCATACTTAATGGATTACCACTTATGTGGTAATTTGTGGGCACTTTGTTTTTGCCAAAGGGGATGACTATACACGTTTTGGCGTTTATCTTGAGGCCATGGCTCTGGCACCAGTTGTCTGTTTCTATGAGGCCCTTTTGGAGGATGCTTGTGTCGGCTGGAGAGTCGATTATGGCACCCAGTTTGCAGTCATCTGCAAACTTGGCCAGCCACAGTCCTTCCATGTTGGCCTGTACCTCTGAGAAATATATACTGAACAAGAGAGGTCCCAGGACTGAGCCTTGTGGGACGCCACTTGTAACTGGTTTGGAGTCTGACATGGCTCCAGCAATTCTAACAATGTGGGTTCTGTCCTTGAGCCAGTTTGCAACCCATCTAGTGACATAGGGGTTTATATTTAAGCTGGTGAGCTTATCTATAATGCCCGAGTGGGGTATTGTAACAAAGGCTTTTGTGAGGTCCAGGTAGGCTGTGTGGACCACCTTCCCCTCGTCAATGACCTTGGTGACTGTTTCAAAGAAATCGACCATGTTTAAGAGGCAGGATCTGCCCTTAACAAAGCCAAACTGGGTAAGATCCAGTGTCTGCAGGTCCCCAATATCTTTATTTATAAGGTCCATGATGATCCTTTCCATAGCTTTGCAGACCAAGCTAGTCAGGCTTATGGGGCGATAGTTTCCAGGATCCGTTGAGGCACCACTGCTGTGGAGAGGGACCACCATTGCTGTACTCCACTCTTTGGGTACATATCCTGTAGTAAGGCTGAGATTGAACAGTAGTTTTATGTTTGGGTTTAGCTCTTCTTGGAGTTCATGTAGGACGCAGCTCGGGACACCATCTGGTCCCATTGATGCTGTGTTTTTTGCTTTGGAGAGGACGGCTCTTACCTGTGCATCTGAGATGTCAGGGGGGCAGCACTCTGCTGGGATAGATATTTGCCCTTTTGGTGGGGGAGTTTGCGCTGAACCTGTCAGCTAGGATGTTGGCAATGTCTGTGGGTTCGGTGTATTTTTTGTCATTTTGGACTAATTCTGAGCATATCTGAGAATTCCCACCCAGGTTCCTAACATAACTAAAGAAAGCCTTGTGATTATTCTTAGTGTCCTGTGCAATTTTTCTCTCAAAGCTGGCCTTAGACGATTTTATGGGTGCCTGTAGTTTTTTGCTAATACTGATCAGAGATGCCTTCCCTTTTTGGGATTTTGCTCTATCATGTAGTAGCTTCCTTCTTCTGTTGTATAGTTTGTTTATGGCTGGGGTCCACCAGACAGGACGTCTGCCTTTGGAGGATTGGGTCTTGGTTTTATTTGGGATTGCATGATCCATGCATTCCTGAAGGTGTTCATAGAATGCATTTATAAAGGATTCTGCAGTCTGGGCCGTATTTACCACAGGCCCGAGGGCTTTGAAGGATTCCACCTCGGTTTTGAGGAGTGTGAAATTTGCTTTAGAGAAGTTTTTCACTGTGGTTTTCTGGGCAGGGGGTGGGGTTGGGATGTAAATATCCAGTGAGATTAGTTTATGGTCTGATCTTACCAGTGAGAGATACACTTCTGGTCTGGAGCATAGAGTCCTCATGTTGGTGATGATCAGGTCCAGTATGTTTTCCCCTCTTGTGGGAGTGGTAACAAGTTATTCCATAGTATTTGAGTTTATAAATTCTAGGAACCTTTGGGCTAGGGTGTTGGAGCTAGAGTAATGCTCCCAGTCTATGTTTGGGTAGTTGAAGTCGCCCAATATAATGGTGTTTGGAGAGACCTTCATATTTTCCAGTGTTCTCAGGAAGGCCGAGTGGAGTTCCTGGGTTTGGGAGGGTGGTCTGTAGCAGGCTATAAACTGGAAGGCAGTTTTACCCACTGTTAGTTGCACATGGATAGTCTCTGATGCTTCGTGCTGTGGGAAGTGAAATTTCACTAGTAAAGAAGAGGGATTAGCAGTTCAGTAGATATTGGTTAGACCCTATTGGATAAATCTTGGGCTAATTAAAGAATGGCTTGGTTATCAAATTGTCTTGGGGGCTACTGGGTAGTTCTATATGGGTGGAATTAGATAGTGGATAGTATCTATCGAAAGTCTTGGTAATTATTAGCTACTGCTTTGTGATTGGTAGTTTTGTATTTGTGGGTTTTAGTTAGTGGATATTATTTTTGAATGTCTTTTCTGCTATCTGCTAATGTGATGTGGGTGGGGTTAGTGAAGTATAAATGTAATTGATGTGAGGGGTGTATGGGAATAGGGGTAGGGTATGGAAGCAGCGTGAGCCTTGAGTGCAAAAAGGGCGAATAGAGTGGATTGAATCAAGAGGTCACAGCAGGATATGTTAACAGAAAAACAATCAGGAAAACAGAGAAGTCAAAACCAGCTATAATACAGTGAAAAGCCCAAGTCATTACAGTTAGGTGAAGGTAAGTAGTGTATAGCAGCAACGAGGTAATGAAAAGAAAAGGGAGGGCAAGTCTTTAAGGAGGGAAGCAATATATAGAATGCAGGGGGAGGAGGGAAAAGAAGTGAATGTGTAGTAGAAGGTGGACAGCCAGGGGAATGGGTGTAAGGTGTGGTGATGTGATAGGAGCTGTAGGCTACACAAAAATATCTTAGATATAGTGTAGTGTTAACATACATCAAAACAGTCAGTGCCTGCATACTTTAACTATGCAACTGTTAGAAGTGTTAGTTGTAGCAGCAGGTCTCAGCTGGGTTCCAATAAGTGGTTTTACTTCCTAGGAAGGAAAAGGAAACCTAAATGAGTGTAAATAACATCAAAATGAAAATAATAAAATTAATTACAATGTGTGCAGCTAGGTGCTGGGTGTGAAAGAGAGTGTGAAAAAGGTAAGTGATAGGTAACTTAGCAAAAAGTAGTTTAGAGCACCAGTATGTAGGAGAGGAATAAGAGGAAGGAAGAGATGGAAATAAGGGAAGAGGGTAAATAGAAGATGAATTGTAGAGTTAGTAGTAGAAATGTACAAGGAAAGTAATTGTCCAGCAGCTGCACATTAATTCAGCGGGACAACACACATTTATCAAGTAAAGCAACACATTTCAAGCATTTATGCATCTTAACACATTGCAGAGATGTGTAGGTGTCCGCTTAAATGCTTAAGAAAGCAAAATATCAATATAGCATGTAAACTTCTTAAAACAGTGCTGAGATAAGTTGCATTCAGTCTAAATTCCTATAGAGGCAATATATACAATATATATTTACTGTTAATGCTACAATAATAGTACTTTTTGGATGCATATGTACCATAAATGTCTTGCATCCATGCCAAACTCGCCACATGAGTTTGCACATTCATTTCTCCGTCTGTGATGGCTGTGGGAAAAATAGAACACGATGCCATTATGAATACCAATCCTGACTGTATCCAGCTTTTAACTCTTACAGGTACTGTCTGTAAGTAATACTTATACATCTGTGGGGTGCCCCCAATCCTACATTCCTTGATCCAATGTTTGAGGATATCCCTCTTCCTCATCCAGAGGTCTCTGCAGTGATTTCTACATTGTTCAGCTGTGCAAGGGATACCGGTAGCATTGGTCAAAGCCCTGGCAAGACTATTCCATGCCTCTGACTTGTAATCTGAACAACAGCAGTTCCTCTGCAATAGCCTGGGTCCATGTTCATTTACTATGAGTCCAACAGACACTTTGGCCTCCTGGACATCTCATCTTTGAGCACAGAATCTCAAACCCTGTCCACAAATGCCTGCCATGCCTACTACAGATCAAGACCAAAGTAGAATGATTTGTTTCCCACCAATTGCAGTTCTCGTGCTTACTGAGAGTGCACACTTTTTGGTTTTGTAACATTTGAGATTGCTATGCATCACTTACCAGCGTGCAAACACTATATTTGTGGGTGCACACTGGTGGGCAACATGTTTGTGCAATGGCCAATAGTACCAATTGAATGCATCTGGTTTATGTTTGTGGCTGTCTGGCTCCTGCCTGCTACTTAGGTGGTCCATTTGTCCAGTTTGTGCACTGGCACTCTACGAGCAAGCCAGATGAGCATAGCCAAACACATTTGTGCCAAGTGGCGAATCATGCAAACAGCAGCCCCACAAAATAACTGAAAAATGATTTTTCTCATTTCAACCAATCTGTAACATACACAGTAGAAAATGTTAGTACATATGAGATATGTCTGCATAGGTCAGGATTTCAACTCTTATGCCAGTGCACCTTTAAACAGCAGAATGAGTGCCTTATCAGTCTTTGCCATACAAAGAGCTTTGCAACAAAGAAATGAAGTAATTCCTCACACAACCAAGTGCAACTAAATGTACACTAATATCAACACATAAACTGTTTTATGTACATTTATTGTATTTAATATATTTGGATGCAGTCCACTTAGTAATCACACAACTTGTTATGATTATAACTTGCAAATATACAGCTCTGTCTTACCTTTCTTTGTTTCTTGGTCAGTCATCAGCTGTCTGACCAGTACTCAGAGACATGGAGTGTGTAAGCCAGTCTATATAATTTACCTTAAAATGCATGCGTATATTAACTGGGAATACTATGATATGCAGTTACCATCAATTGAAGGGCAGGTTAGATGGCACAAACAAACATAGACTGCTCTTTTGAGGGGGGAGCAAAGATGAGTTCCTGTTATGGCACATGCAAGGATATGATACACTGTTCTTTTGAGGGGGACCAAGCTGTGTTACTGCTGTGGCACAAGGAAGGATATGTTTCTCTTGTTACACTCCTTGTTTTGCATCCCGCCCATTTGATCTTGTGAGGGCTGTGAAGTCAGAAACTGCAATGTGTTTCATTTCTTTCTAAGTTCTCTCTGTAATGATTTTCCATTACAAATGCATGGTGGTAAACTGAGGGCATGCAGTGATCATCAGTACTTTGGAGAGGTATGAATGTGTGAATCTTTGATGCCTGTGGCTTACTACTTGCTAATGGACACATATAAGTCCAATAACCCTCTGCTGTCACATTACATTAATTTCTATACAGATCTTCCACATTTTACATGCTTACAGTACCAAGTGATGAAATACAAGGACATGCTATAATATTATTATGCAATATGGTACATGTTCAGGACTTACCTTGTAAATGCAACAGTTGCTGACTGTGATGCAAGCAGTACACAGCCAACACATGGGGAGGTAAAGGCTCTGTCACTGAGTTGAGGCCATCAGAGGTCGCAGAGTTCCTGTAGTGTGCCCTTGTCCACCCTGTAGAACTCTACAATGTCCATGTTGTATATGTTGTGATAAGTTAAATGTGGATCTTCTCCATTTTGGCCTAGGCCTATTGGAAGCAGCAGCAGCAGCTTTGCCTGCAGCCTCTAGCACATACAAATGGATTAAAGCAGCAGCAGCTTCTAACACTGTGTGTTGTCTGTACTCCAGAATTTATGAAATCCACAGGAAAAAACAGCATGCAGTCTACATGGATGCTTTATAACTTGTTGAATAGCTCCACCAGATTGGTTGACTAGCATGCAGTTAAGCTGCTTTTGCTGTAATTAGCATCTCTGAAACACAGGCTAAGACAGATGCAATCCATTCATAATTTACTGTATTATAAAAAGGGAAATGTGTAGCTAACCAAACTGATAGGGAGGACACTTGCTACATGTTTGCAGGACTTCACAGACGTGTAATGTTTTACAAGATATCTTTACAGAGGAGTACTGAACTCCAGCAGGTATGCTTCCATTTTGTTACCTACATAATGCATATGTTGGAATATATTTATGAATAACGTGACAAAGGTTTTTACACTTTTATCTGTATGCATTAGTTAGAAGTGTACTGATGGTATGGCCTTGTTTGTCAAGCCATTTCAGAGGTGCACATGGTTGACAATACATGAAAATAGAATGCTCTGTGATATATATGTACAAATGTTTCAGGGACAGGACCTTTGAAAGCACTTTTAGCATTTCAGTTATGTTTTATTAGCAGAGTGGTTCATTTGCATGTTCTTTTGTGTGTGTGTGGGGAGCAAAGAAGAGTTACTGTTGTTTCACAAACTATAATGGACTGTTCTTTTTGGGGGCACAGTTGAGTTACTGCTATGGCACAAACAAGGATATCTTGTTGTTTTTACTTTCCTTGTTTTGCATCCTGCCTGTTGTTAGTATTTCACATTTGTGGACTATTTTATTATTTTCCATTGAGTAATACTGACTGGTTACCTTTACTGTGTTATCTGGAAACAGTTACTTTGTAGTTAATTGATACTTATGTGTACTGTCATTGTCTTCTCTTTTAGGACACAAATAATGTCATTGAGGTGGAGACCCCATTCAGCGATGTGGAAAACATCATTGTTGACACTGTCCACCAGCATGGGCATTGCTGTTAGGAAGGGGACGGCCCACTATGGCACACAGGCTACAATTATGGCAGCACATTTTTGAGAACATCAGTTCTGTGGGTGGCCACACCTGAACCTATGAACAGGTGCACTACAGGGTGACTGACATGATTACTATTGCACAGAGTTGAGCAGCTACAGTTGCCTGAGACCAAAGGGTAACTGGGGGAGGGCCTGTTACAGAGCCATCTCTTACCCACAATGAAGAGTTCCTGGTGAATATCATATGTCAGGAGAGCTCCCAGCAGAGTGGACAACAGTATTTCCTTGACATGGGCACCACTCCTTCTGAGTCCCAAGAGGAACGTCCAGTTAGGCTTTTTTATATGACCAATTGAATAGTATTGTATAGTAAAACAATTTACATAAATGTTACTTCTGCATCACATCTTTTTTTTTTGGGGGGGGGGGGTTGAAGATTACTATAGTTGTAAGCTTAGTTTGGAATTGTCAACCACATTCTTGTCGAAAGTAGAGTTAATGTACATATAGGGAGGTGTGCATGTATTACCCCATGTTACTGTTAAATGTGATGATGGTGTTGCCCTTACCTCTTGCTTAAATTCTTTCAGGGCAGTCAGGAATCCATCAAGATCTGTCTCCTGCATATGGTAAGGAAAATAAATTCATGTCAGTACTGCAGATCACTTTAAAGAAATATAATGTGTCATTTTAGGCCTGTTGTTTGTATTGCTGTACTGTCTGTAATAGTGGCAGCACTGTTAGTTGGTTAGCATATATTGCAACATAATAGTGCAGGTGTTAATGTATTCTGTGTTTCTTTCTTTTTATCACAGGTGATCATGACAGTGGGAGTGTGGGCCCTGTGCCACCTGATGTCAGTGTCTCAGCAGACATTGATGGGTGGTGGTGACACTGAGGCACAGTCGGGGGGGGGGTGCAGAGGTTAAATATGATGCAGAGGTTGACATCCAGCCACCCCCTTCAATTTTCCTGGACACAGCCAGTAAGCCTACGCCTACCCAGTTCACTGAGCCTGCAGATATTGGACAGGTGGCAGATGAGAACATTGAACAGGGAAGTGTGGCTACTGTGGATTCAGTGCCTGTTGACTTTGGCCATAGCCAAAGTGTGGTGAGGTGCCACACAGGAAGGTTGATAGAGGTGTTTAGAGGGAGCCTGCTGTCCCTCCTCCATCTGGTGCAGGTGTCTCTTCCTGTGTCACTCAGCATATGTTAAGGGCCATCATGGAGGCACAGGCACATTCAGAAAGACACTCCAGACAAATGCTTGAGGTTGTAGATATGGCACAGTCTGACATGCATGACTGTCTCCACCATGTTGCTGTTGTAGTAGATCAGATGAATGACATGTTAGAATGAGCAGTAACTGTGATGGAACATCTGGGAGGGGAACTGCTTCCTCATGGGTGTAGGTTAGCCACAACATCTGCTGATAGGCAATGTAACCATGCCTGATCATGCTCGCATAGTGTCAGTACTTCCGCTGCTCTGTCATTGAATGTGCTATCCACACCAAGATGTGGCAGGACATGGGGTCATGGTCCTGGTGTCCAATCCGGAATTAATGGACATGCTGCACCTCAGAAAATCCAAATCCCATTGAGCTACGCGCTCGAGAGACTTGAACCTCAGCACTGAAATAAATAGGACATGTTGGAGGGACAGATTCATAACCCAGAGGCTCCCTTCACTCTGGAATAAAATCCCAGTCCAGGTTAGGCAGAGTCCCTCATTGACTCTCTTTAAGAAGAATCTTGATGAGTGGATGGGAGATCGTAGGTTTACCCCGGGTATCACTTCTGTGTCACTGTTAGACAGAGGCACAGTATACTAACCTCGAAAAAGGGCATAGCAAAATAAATTTAAAATGGGTGGCGAAAGCCAAACACATTCTGGCTAGGCTTATAAATGCCCTAGGGCAGATAGCCTAGTATGAACCTATGAACCTATAAGCATGTCCAGCAAACGTCAGTCACATTCAGGTAGCAGCACTGCATCTGACCTTGGGAGTGGAGGTGCTAGTGCAACTCCTGGCAGAGACAGTTCTCATAGTCAAGGGTGACAACGATGAACTGCCAACTCTACCATGCATGGCTCACACCTGTCTGACATACCAAGATGTAGAGCTAGCACAGAGCTTGGATGTGTTCATGCAGACTCTCACTCACCAGGTTCACATTGAGGACTCCTACAGATATGCAGCAGTTACATGGTTCAGCCTGCCTACTTCCCTTTCTTACTCACACACACTCACTGACCATTTGTGTCAGCCTAGGCCTCCTGCCACCCCCTACAACACCCTGTGCAAGTGATAACTGGGCCATATCCCTGTTCTCTCTTTTGGATTTATAGATACAAAAGCTTTGTGGCTGATTTACAGGGTGAATAGTTATATTAGTGGTTAGTATATCTGCATTTGTGTTGTTGACCTGATAATTGTACCTGTCACTTATATTTGCCTTGCCAAGTTATACAGTGGATAGCATCATCATTTCACTACTTTATGGTGTATTCTCTTGTGAGGGTTGTGAAGTCAGAAACTGCAGTGTGTCTCATTACTTTCTAATGTTTCTCTTTAATAATTTTCCAGTATAAACATATGGTGCACATCATAAGTCACACCGTCACATTCAGATCTCAGGATTGTATGACAGCATTGTAGTCAAATCTCATCAGAACAGTAGTACAGTGTAATGTTCTGTTTTGCATGTACTTCAACAGACGGATGCAGTAGCTTCACAGACCACAGAGCTTTCTCATTAAGATAACACAGGGCCTTCAAACCATGCCATGATGTATGTAAGTAGATTAAAAGACATGTCACTGTAATCTGTCTGGTATCAGATGAGGTGACATCTGCTTGGCCTCCAGGCCAGTGTCTGATCATGCCCTGGTGAGATGACTGCATATGCAGTAATCTGATATAGTTGATGACATCAGCATTGTCTGTTTGTATATGGTAGTAACATTGTCCCACATGCTGGTGTAAAATGCTCTCTGTGATGTCAAATAATGCCTCACACACACACACACACACACACACACACACACACACACACACACACACGCACACTTGACTCTGTTAAGAATAGAACCCTTTCTAAGTGCACAGACTACAGAACACAGTACTTAACACAAGCACCATGACACAAGTCTGATTTATACAGGAGGGCAGATGAAATCAGCAGGCCATGTGCGGGACAACAGGTTGGGAGGCCTGCATAGGCACATAGATTCATAGGCTTCTGGCATCATATGAACCTAACAGCACTAGGGTGTGTAGATGCTTAGCTGTGTAAAAACAACAGCACCCTTATTGAGCATAGTTGAATGTGTGAGTTTAACAGAGCAAGGTTGTGAGCACCACCAACTGGCCCTGTCCATGTGGGCGCACACAACAAAATACATTACACTTTGTAGTGTGGTTGGCATATGTGTGAAAAAATACTGAGAACGTAGGGTTGTACTACTTGGTGGGGGGGCAGCACATGGATGTATTGTAAATATATGATGCATAGTTAGGTCATGCTCTTAGTTTGCAATGTTTCCACATGTAGTTTTATGTTATACAAAGGAAATGAACAATAAACACAAATAGGAAAGCATCATATATACAGTTCCATAGCACAGTGAGTAGCAGATTTGTGCAATGGTTAACAAAGTGTACACCTGTGTGAGTTGCCCCTGTTTGTGCATAGGTAAGCAGTGAGCAAACTCAAGCTGCATTCCTAACATCTGACAAGCAGAATGCAACAGTGGCAAGCAATTGCATATATAGGCAGTTGTGTATGTGTTTGCTTACAAATGTTACAGCCGTGCCAGTCCATTTAGCAGGAATACATTTACAGGGCTAATGTACGTCTGCGGGTATACTATGTACTGTTGATCATAAATGTGATAATACATAGATTACTCAATCAGTAAACATAATACTGTATGGAATATGTTGTATTTGGACCCAGAACCATGTGTTGGCAGTCCTAAACTTACACCTGTTGCCACAAGAATGTTGAAGAAACAGCTGCCTTTGTTGCATTTCATTGCTGTAAAGTGCAATCTCACAGCAGTAAAACAAAGGTTGCACACTCTGTACTAGAAACTGGTGTCATCTGTACTCCAGTCTGGGTTTTCATGATGGCCAAGGGCATTATTTAAATGTATCCACTGTCTCTATTTTTGGCTGTCTCCTTCCTAGGTGGTGTGCTGCTTTTTGAGCAAACCAGTTAAACACAGTCTTTCCCCTCTTCAGCTGTTTACACTATGTGGTGGATCACACAAAAAGTGCAATTAAAACCGAGAACAATAAGAAAAATCTTGTTACTTATATGTGTCTTATTACTAAGTGTCTGTTGTTACATGTTAAGATACTTTCTGTACAAATCCACCACTGTTTATTTGAGTACTGCACCAATTTAAGAAAGGATATGCCATAATATTATTAAAGAATACATTCTAGGTTTAGGACTTACCTTGCAAATGCAGAATTTGATGCAATTTTTTTGTCAGGGCTAAAATTTCCTTGTCTCTACTCTAGTGGTATTGAAGTATTCAAGGAAAAAACAGAATGTAGGCTGCATGGATGCTTTATAACTGGTTGAATAGCTTTATAGCTTGTGAATAGCTCCACCTTGTTGAAAACCCCCAGCTTATGTTGTAATTAGCACCTTTGAAAAACACCTGCTGCTTAACTGAGTATTTTCCTTCATTGGTATTAAATAGTGCACAGCGTGCACCTCCATGCCACTGCATGCACCTACACTTAAGTAAGGCAAACATAGGTAATCTTGTTATTACTTTCCTCCGTTTCTGTGATATCGTGCAAACATGCAACTCAAAAAGTGACGGAAAGGTTGCAGACCCTATACTAGAATCCAGGACCATCTGTACTCTAGCTCTACACATACACATGCTGCCACAGGAATAGTTATATAACAAGCACCAAAAAACCTGCCATTCATTTCTCTATTTCCCATGGTTGTGCTAGGCGCCACATCGCGCAGTGACAACATTTTTTTAAAAATTACTTAAAGCAGACAGAGACGACATATTTTAACAAACAGTAAAGCTGATGAAACAGACCTTATGAATTGTGGACTGCTGATATGCACTTTCATACTTCACAGACGTACATGTACAACTCTGTAAGTATAACTTGACACAGCCCTCTGATGTCATTGTTCACTGTTGCCATACATTGAAAACAAACACTGCGGAAGTGCCTGCATGCAGTGAACATCCCTACATGGTTACAGTTTTTTGGGATTCAGCAATTCTAATGAGTTTCAACCTCATATGCATCTCCACAGTGCTGACAGCCCTGACTCTACACAGTTTTGTAACTGTGTAGGCAGGGAAACTGAAGGGCAGCCCAATGTTGTACACAAAAGGGATGATATTACTTTGTTATATGTCTGCACAGTGGAATACAGGTTTTAATAAAATTTGACTGTATTCCATCAGATACATGCTGCATATACTTACATGACAGTATGAATAGTCTGTTTCATGGTGTTTATACTTTTAGCTGTCTGCATTACCTAATAATATATCCTTCATTTAGGGGTGGGGAACAAAGCTCTATTTATGTCATGGCACTTAAAAAGGATTGTTGCTATCGTTATTATACTTTTGTATCATCCACTTTGTGCACTAATGTTCTAATTTGTCTGCTGTTACATGTTAAGGTCAGTTCTGTTCAAATCTTATCACCTTTACTTGCTCTTCTTTCCATGTAGACGCCTTTCTGTGGCTGTATTCGAAAAGGTTTCAAATACATGGGCAACACGAGCACAGAGTCTACATGGTTGCTTTACAGCTTCTTGAATTATACCACCATGTTGGTTTGCTTCATTATCATACAGTTCAGCTGCTTATACTGTAATTTGCATGCCAAGGAAATTGCCATGTTTGTGCATGTGTGCTACAGTGTGTTTACTGAATCTAAAAATGTTCACGGTCATGTGTGCATCATGCCATGATGCACACATGGTCAAAAATGACCATGTGGGCTTTATTGACTCTCCCCAAAGGCTTGCATGGTAATTTCTTTCTCAGTTACATTGCATTTTTGAATTACATATTAAACATGAAAGAAAAAAGGTGCAAAGGCAGGATTAATTCATATTAAAGGGAGAAAAAGTTTGAATGAACTGTTACTGAATGTTGTTTAAATGTTTCAAAATGCACCTTTTTCATACCACAGATAGAAAGCAGAAATGCTTAAATATGATGACTTGCAGCAGACGAGCAAACTACAAGGTTGTTAAATTTTCAAGGTAACATTACACAGTGTTTAACACTGCTCAGTAAATCAAGAAGTGGATGCATATACTAATATGAACAACAAATCAAACAAAGTGACTGAGAGTGGGATAAAAAAAAATAAGCCAAGTACCATGAGTTGTTAATGTGAAAATGAAATGACTATTCTGATTACGATTTGCTAACCACAAATTGCACCTGTTTGTTTCTAATCAGAATAAGATGAAATATAAAACTGGTTGCTCATTTTTGTTCTCTGAAGTCAGTATTCTGATTCCATGCCTTCTTTACATATATTTGGTTTAATAGAGATACGTTTTGCCCAGATAAATAGACGCCCGTCCCGTTTCTAAAAAGGCATGTTTCTTTTAACTACCCTTTTCTTCTAATGTATTTCATTGAGAAATGTAAGTCGTTAAAGACTAGAACAAAATCACAGAATGAATTAGTAGTTACACCTTTAAAATAAATGCCTGCCTTACATAAACAGTTGTGGTGCTGGGCACACAACTATATTACCCACATTCCTCTTGATTACATGCATAAGGATATTAAGCTTTGGGTCAGGAAAGCACCAAATAAGTCAAATGTAAATTAGGAGACAATCCATTATTGATATGGAACGGGAGACCAAGTCATGAATTCTTGCACGTAATTATAATCATATTTTTTTTGTACTTTACTGTGAAAAATACATTAAACACCTTAGACAGTACACCTGATGCAGCTATAATAAAGATACGCAGTTCCTAAAAAAATAAAGTTCCTATATACAATCCACATTAACTTTAGACATTGCTGAACTCTTGTATGGTTTCATCAAAGTTTGTTATTGTTTTTCTTTGGCAGGTCAATTTCAGGTATTGAAGGGTAATAGGTTCAAAACGCCCATACTGCCCACGTCTTCTGATCATTCAACTAGCAGGTATACAGGCTTAAAGTGATTGCAAGAGGGTGTGTGAAATTTAAGCTTTTGTCAGACTGCCCCTGCATAAGTCAGTGTGTCAGACACTAATGCCAATCCTTTTGCATTCTGATCTTCTTCCCTTCAGGTATCCCATTCACATCATCAGTGTCCCATGTTAAAGTCTCCAGGATGTGATCTGATGGTGGTGAGGAACTGCTGATATATTGTCCAACAATAGTGTCAAAAAGGCTTCAGCTTCTGTAGGGCATTCAAACATGTGATTGTACTCCCTTACTGACACACACAGAGCTAAACCTTAAGGCATTTTCTTGGAATCTCCTCAGAGCACGTACAAAAACATGTGTTGAACTGAACAATGCTAAGCTGTAATCTGGAGATAGCATCTCAATTGTACTGGTTATCTTGCATGTTGCTTTCCATGGGTCTGTTTGAAGAGGAGTACAAGTATGCTCAGGATATTTTAAGACTTGGATATACGTGTACTTTTGATACATTGATGATTTACTCTTTTTGTTTAAAGTGGAAACTAATAATATTAGGGTTTTTCCAGATAGTTAAAGACTACTAGAGTTGGTCTTAGTTTTTCTGTATGTGGTCCTTACAGGTGTTTTTTGCCAGCAAATATATAACAAGCTTTACAGAAAGCCAAGCAGTAATAGAACTCCCGTACATATTTTAAGTTGCTATTCCATGCTTGTGCTTAGGGATGCCCCAAATGGATAGCTGTTAAGAGCTAGGAGAGGATGCAGTGAAATAATGGATTCTTTAATTCAGGCAAAGGAAATTATTGTTTGATTTTTGTGGTGTGGATACAATACAAATTTGACGAAAGAGAATTATAATAATGTGTCTAGCATACAGAAGAGGCATGCACATAAAGCAGACTGCTTGCATTCTTTGGTAGAAGATGCTAAAATTAATGATAGAAACAGGATGTATGTTATTTAAGCAATAATCTATAACTGTGTGTGGATATGTCATGATTTACCCATGGTTGGTGTGATTTGATCCAGAGTATGAATAAGTAGATTTATTTTTATTATACGATGACATTATTTAAGAAATAAATTGCTTACTTTTCTTAAATAATTTCTTTGTATAATGGTGCTGTAGTGTTCCTCCACTTGTTTGCTATATACTGAACATGCGTATGGGACTTACCTTCCCATGCATGCACAGCACATGAGTGCAGCTCAGGAGAACTATTGGAGAAAAGGGACTCTCCGTTGCTGTTTTTTGCCTTTTTTGGCTAACAAACACCTAATGTGAGAAGTCTGGACAAAGCCCAACATATTGGAGGGACAAAGGTCCAGAGATAGGGACATATCTAAGTATTGCTCTTATGAACTCAGAAAGTTGCTAAAATAAGAAGTTTTATGTTAGTATGCATTTCTGAAAGAATATGAAGCCTGAACCTGAAATATCTGCCTTTATTTAATAACTTCAATCCCTTGTGGCCTGCCAGAAAACTATAATTTTTATGAGGTACAAACTAAAACAGTAAGTGTCAAATAAAATTAAGAATTCAATACACAGGAGGTTCAGGATCAAAAAGTTTACTAGTGTACACCAGGAGGCAAAAAACATACAAGTACAGAATTTTGTCTAACATGAAACAGGAAGCACACAATTTTATATAGGTTTAACATTCAAGCTGTGCCCACCTTACTGACGTGGTATGTCACAGGGCATCTACATCACTTTAGCTTACAGTCCTCTATTCATAAAAACTGCTGATGCTGTATATTTTAAAAAGTTTTCCTCTGGTAACAATACGGCCTTGCTATCCACCTGGTCAAACATAATGTCTTTCTGTAAAGTTACTTCTTCAAGGTTTCATATCAGTTCGAATACAATAGCAGATTCAGTCTTCTAATACACATCTTTGTTCACTGTTACACTTTCCCACCAGCTGCATGTTATCTTAGTAACACATATACAAGGCCAAATCATCCCAGCAGGAAAGAGCAGAAGATTTCATCATTTTACACATTTAATTTCCTGACCCAGCAGATAATCACTTATGAAAAGCATAAACATTAAAACTTGCTAAGCTAGCATCTGCCAGGGTCGAAGGTCAGCTTGCTTCAAGCCACACTGCAGTTTCAAAACTACTTACATTTACACAAGGATTAATCCTTTCTGTTATATGATTAATAGAATAAAATGCATTATATACTACTTTGCTTTTAAACTAGCATTTTTCATATATTCAAATACACATTTTTCTAACAGTAAGGCAAAAAAGTGGACATTAGAGAAGTATGACTGCCAGAATTGTGTGAGGGACAGTGCAGAAATGCAAGGAAAATCAGGTACGTTTCTGATTCTTTTGTTCTGCTGAATGCACCAGATTTTTTTTTTATTTTGCTCTGTCCCTCAGTATACACCAATAGAAAGTCTTGCCGCTTGATACTTCAGCGGCTGGACTTTTTTCTCTTGGTATATTCTGTCCAGTAAGCATGCTCATTTTCAATAGTAATGAACAGTCATCGTATAATTAGTTACATATTATAATAATTTGACAATGTGATTGATAAATAAAGTAAAAGAGGGTTGGGAGTTTTTGAGACAAAATGAAAAGTTAAGAATTAATTTTGTCTAAATGTATATGTGTCTTTTAAAGGAAGAGAAGGAAAATCTTGAAGGATTATTTAGCTAGATACAATTACAATAAGCTTTTGCATAGATTGTTACTAGGCTAATGACCCTGGGGGGGGGGCTTTCTAATGATGTCCTTGATCCAAATAGGACATTGAGGGTCATGCATTTATAAGCTACCTCTGTCCATAAGGGACCATGGGTGGCAGATGCTGTGTAAATTTCCTATTCCCCATCCACTGGTCTAAGCTTTGCTTAAACTGGGTAATAGATGAACTTAGCTTCACACGGATGGGAATCCTGTTCCATAGGAGGGGTAGTTTTTGGGACAAATATCTGTCTCTCCAGCATGTTGTGTTTAATTCACAGACAAAACTAGGTCCCTAAACCTTGTATTTCTGGTACTGATTGACTTACAAATGTGTGGGAGATTTAGAAGTGTGGGGTTTGCGAATGCCTTGTAAACCAGCATAGATCACCTCTGAACAATCTGTAGGAGAATGAGTAGAGGGAAAGGGCTTTAAGCCACTAGGTATAAGGCAGGCTTGTTACACCTTGTATTCTTTTTGTAAGGAACCTCTGAGGTTGCTCTAGTTGCTGCATATCCCTGGTCAGTTACATATCAAAGGGAGCACTGTACTCTATGATTGGTCTGATAAGGGCAGAGTGCAGTGGGATAATGACCTCTTTGGACCTAGGTGCTATGATCTTACTTATAAGTTGTGCAACATAAAAAGATTTCCTCACTACTGTGGCCCAGTGGTGGTCAATGGTAAGGCTACTGTCTATGTGCACCCAGATCCCTGATCATTGGGTTTACTATCTTAGGGGTGTATTATCAAACTTCTGTGCTGTTTTTTTTAATGTTGGACGTAGGTGCTAGAGTGAAATCAAATAGCTGTGGAAATTTAGCACAGACTACAGGTAGTGAGAAGGTAGTAAAGTATTACTATTTGTGAGGGACATTATTGTCTGTATAAAATAGTTGTTAAACTGTGTGAAAATTGAATCAGTAGTATTGGGTGTAAGAGTTGGGGTGGCAGTTTGGCCTGGATGCAAAAGTCTCTTTATGGTTATCAAGAAGAGTTTTGGATTGTTTTGATATTTATTCTGGAGGATGTTATAATAGGTTTGTTTGTCATATTTTATTTAGCATTTTGTCCTGTTCCTTAGGTACCTGAAAAGTTGGAATGTATTTTGTGTTCTGTTTTTGTGCCACTCTTTCCAGACTTTGTCATACTGTAGCATTCATTTCTTAGTATCCTTTGTTATCTGTCATGCAGGTTGGATTTGACCCCTTTGGTGCATAGTAGGACAAATGTTATTGAGAATTTTTAGGAATATCTCACTGGAGTGTGTGACAGCAGAGTCTAAGGGCATGTACTTTAGTATTTTTCATTTAAATTCTGCTAAAGTTTTTTTTTTCCCCCAAACACCTTTATTGAATTATTACTTGTGACATAGGCAAATTTACATTCATGTAAAAGTAATCAAACTCTATTAACATAACAAACATTATACTTCACATATATTGCTATATATCATATAACCTAAGTAATATTACATAAATTATAAAAGCGTCTTTATCAAAGGTTGTAGCGTTAAGAATTTGGTTGCAGGGGGCGTGGCCAAGGATGAACACAGGATAGCAGCAGATTTCTTCAGCTCCACCAATTTCATTACACTGACAGGAATTAATTACTTAAAAAATTAATTTTTGAAGTAATTTTCTTTCTAAATATGTTTGTTTTATATAGTTCTTGAACTATATCTAAAAAAGAAAGGAAATCTTAACAATATTCCTGTCAGAAATCACTTTGGAAATTTTCCTGTCAGTTTATCAGTCTGAAATGAGTTCCAGTAAGACAAATTCTCAAGACTCCAGCATCAAGAAAGAACTTCAGTCTCTGATAATTATAATCCAGCAACTTACTGCTAAGATGGATAAAATGGATACTAAAATAGACACCTTCATAGAAAAAACTACAAAACAAATAGACTTGTTACATATAGACCTGCAACAACAGAAGATCCAGATGACAGGCATAGAAGAAGCTGTGAATGACATGGAAAATAGAATACAAGAAGAGGAAATCAACATTGAGTTTCTGCTGAAACAAAATACACATTTACAAACAAAGCTGGATGACCTGGAAAATAGATCTAGGCGCAATAACATTAGGATTTTTGGACTGCCAGAAAATATTGAAGGTAACAATATTACTTCTTTTTAACAACATGGCTCCCTAAAACTTTAGACTTACCAGAAGCATTCTCTTTTGGTATCGAAGAGCACATAGATCTATAGCTAATACTAACTCTAACAAAACTATCCTAGATCAGTTATAGTTAGATTTTTATCATCTTTTGATAAAGAGATGGTTCTTAAATCTGCTTGGGCTAAAGCTCCTGTTAAGATTAATGAGACAACTGTGCATTTTGACAATGACTATTCTTCCATGGTAATAGCTAAAAGAAAAGTTTTTCTGCCACTAATAAGGGAGCTTAAAAGCACAGTTTAAAACATACCTTCTGTTTCCTGCCAAGCTTAAAATCTTCCTTCCTGATGGTCCTAAAATTTTCGATGACTTAGACTCTGCTTTACTGTTTATCATAAAAAATAAGATTTTGGATAAAATAGAAGAAATGGAATGGGCTAGTCCTTCATTAAAGAGACTGGCAACTGAAACTTCGTGGAAGACTTCAGAGAAGAAGAAGAGACTAAAAAACAAATGATTTGTTCTAGGTTTTTTTTTCTCATCATTTTATTTCATTATTAATCTTTTTAAATATAGTTCCTGCATTTCCAAGAAGCAACAGATATTTTGAAAAAGATTTAATCAAAGTTATTCTCTGTGTGCAAAGAAATGTTTTGTTTCATAACTAGTCAAAATATCTGGAGATTTAATGGCAAGTTGTGATTCAACTTGTTTCTCTTTCTGAAAAGGAGAAGTAAGGTTAGTAATTTGATAAATTTTTTTCTTTATCTTTTTATTTTTTCTTCTCCTTTTCTACTTTTCTTTGTTTAAACAATGACATTCTATTTAGATTATGTAGTGGGTGAAGGGTGGGGGAAGGCAGGGAGA
>NC_056725.1:1297111391-1297193891 GCF_019279795.1 Protopterus annectens | reverse complement strand
TTTATTAATAGATCAGTCATATGTCACAAAATGGAAAGATTATTGGGAGCTAATTAGTATGCACTTCATGAAAATCTCCTTAACACATAAAAATATGATTGTAAATAACTCCATGTTATGGTTACTAAAGGAATTTTGTACTTCACGTATTACACCTAAACATATGGTTTGTTACCCATTAAATATTATTATTAGTTATCGTAACTTTATATTCATGCACCCTAAGTATAGGGAATGGAATTTTATTGTATTCCCTATAATGTATACTCAGGGTATGCTTTTGTCATCTACTTCTGAAGGAACTCATTTAACTATAGATAATGATCTAAAGTACTGGTACCAGTTGATATCTGATAATAAAGTTAAAAATCTAGATTTCTTAAAACAAGAATTTGATCTAAGAGAAACTTGCTGGTTAGAGGTTCAGACCTTTAGAGAACATCTCATTAATAAAATAGATCTAATGTCTATAACAGTTAAAGAATCTATTCCAACACTGATTGATTACTTGATATTAAATTTACAACATAAAGTTTCTGATAAAGGTAAACTTTCATACATACATAAAATTATCAGACAAGAAACTTTTTACAGTATAGATTCATACTGGAATTATTTCACTTCTATTAATGGGGACCCACCAAATCAACAAGATAAACAATATATATTGGAATCTGCTTATAGAACTACGTCTTCCATTGTCTGGAGACTTTATACATGGAAATTTTTACATAGATCTTTTTACACACCTTTGATGATGAATAAAATAAATAATAAAGATAATTTATGTAAGAGATGTAATGTAGAAATTAATGCTGACTGGGCTCATATGTTTTATGACTGTATAAAATTGAAAGAATACTGGAAGTCAATTAATGAATTTTTGCAGGCTCTTTTTACAGATAATTTCATTATTTCTAAATCTCTTATATTATTCAACACACCTGTACCTCAAAGTGTTAAAAGGTTAAGCTTCCCTTGTTATGGTCTATTCTAGCAGTGGCTAGGAAAATAATAACTAGAAATTGGATTTCAGATACACCTCCTTCGTTCAATGAATTTAAAAATGTTATGAATATAGTTGCCATATGGAAATAAACACAATTAGGACAAGAACAAATAGAAAAACATCTTATTATATTGTATGGGATAATTTACAAAATTTGTTAAAAAAATTTTAATTTCAATAACATGGTATTTTAGTTTAATTAATTGATCTGATTGTAGTGGATGTCTTTGTAAATACTTTAGTTTTTTTGTTGAATATTGTAATAATACCTATTTTTAATTACTTGTATAAAATTGTTATGATATTTCTCTTATATGTTAAAACAATAAACCTGTTTTGAAAAAAAAAAAAGAATTTGGTTGCAGATTATGTGTTTATCTTGGATATTGTAGCTTCTGTCTGCGTAAGTATGCCTACTTGTTACCATCTACTGATGGTCACGTAAACTGTTTGGAAGGCTAGTAGCTGTCATTATTTGTTGAGTCTATTAGTAAGAATCCTTTCTAAGGTTGATTGACTACCAGTGCTTTTATGGACTCTAGTAACTAATGTAGTTAACTGTGTAAAGATGTACAGGCTTATGAAATCTGATGTGGTGTTGCTGTTGATAAGCGGACAATCTATAATTAGGTCTCCTAATGTTATTATTTCAAGTTGGATATGGTTGGGTATCCAGTATAAAATATCCACAGTGGCAATGTTTTTTACCAGGTGGGATATATATGGCTGCTAAACTGTTTTTCTGTTATTGATTTTGTGATGTGATTTAATTAGTTCTGCATTACTAAATTGTGGTATCTCTGTTTAATGTCTCAAAATCGTTTGCATTTTTAGTACCATGATGGGAATGGACCCCATTCCTAAGTCAGGGTATAATTAAAGTTCATGACATTTGTATTGTTTCAAATACTTTGTTATTAGCCAAAAGTGTTCTTTGCAGCACCAGTAATGTGCCTGGAATTGACTCCTTAGCAGTTTCTAAATATGTTTGTAGATTCTTTATTATTAGAGTTGCTCATACTACTATTGGAACTGTCTGGGTATCTTTCTTCAACATAGCTCTCATTTCTGTCTGCAAATCTTGATATTTTATGATTTTGTGACTCTGTACATGACACACTGTAATCACTAGGTGTGCAGTTTCAATGATCAATGCTACTTTTGTCTTTTTAATATGGACTACTATATCTGGTTTCCTTGCATCTGTTTGTGAATTGTTGGTAACAGGTGATCCCATATAATGTACATTTCATCATTCTGTATAATGCTTTGTGGTTCATGCTTCCAGTGCTTTCCCGCTACTTCAATCCTCAGGGCAACAATCTTACCATAGTATTGTGCCTTTCAATGCAGAGCCTGTCTGCCATGAGTGTATCACACCCAGTACCAAGGTGTAGTTCGCTGTCCTGGGCTGCCAGTACTAACCTTTCATCCTTTGGTTTCATCTCACCTCTCCTTAACCATTCTTGCATCAAATCCTGACCAACATGAAGATGCTTCAGGAGATCTCTATCCTTGCCACTATTTTTATGGCATTTCTACTTTTCTTTCCTTATCATATGATCTTCTCCTTATATTTTTTCTTTTGTTTTTTGGCACAATTGGTTGTGGTCTGATTTTTGTGTACTTCTAGTATGATTTTCATTCCTGTTTGTCACCTGAATGCTTCTGTTAAGCTAAGTAGAGATGTCATCTTAGACTTGCTCTCCTCTTGTTGTTAATATTTCACTATGTTTGGATCCAATGAGGTAGATATGTATGCAGTCCCAGGATTGCAGATCTATACATGTAATCAATTTTGAGGAGGCCCATATCTCCTCAGAGTGTGGAACATATGATCTTGGTAAACACTGTTTTTTATATATATCATTTGATAAGCATGAAGCATTTTTCTTGTTTTTCTGTCCATTTGATCCAATACCTTTTGGGACCAGTCAATCACACTAAAACTTTAAGTTAAAACAGGAAGAGCAAATTGGTTTATTTATTCCTAGCTGTCAAGGCTGTTTTCAATATTAGTTTTAGTGAAGTATTGCTTACTGAACTTTATTTGTGTTTGTTCATGTACTATTGCTGATCTTTCATCAGCCCCTGAATATGTATACATTCCTTCCTGCTCAAGTTCCTTTATATCACATTCCATCTCTTTTTAATTTCTCCAAGACTTTTGGGTTTCTAATACCAAGATGGAAATGGACCCCATTCCTAAATCAAAGTATCATTAAAGTTCATGAAATTAGTATTGCTTAAATCTTTGATGTTAGCCAAAAGTGCTGTTTGCAGCACCTTCAATGTGCTCTGAACTGACTTTCTGCAATTCATACAAAGTGACGTATATCGGTAACGTTGACTGCAAATTCTTCTTTATGAGACCCATTGCTCCCACTACTATTGAAATTGTCTAGGTATCCTTCTTCCATATTGCTCTCATTTCTGCCTGGAAATTATGGTATTTTATGACTTTATGTGTCTGAGTACATAAGACACTGTAACATACTTAGCATCTTAGAGCAAGAAATCTGAACAAAGCCATAAATAAAAGCAGAACAAAGGCCCAAAAATAGGGACAATTTTTAAATATTACTCTTACAAACTTAGAAAGTTGATAGAATAAAAGGTTTAGCATTAGCATGGATTTTCTAAAGGACATGAAGTTTGAAACTCAAATATCTTTCATTATTTTTTTAACTTCAGTCTTTAATGATTTGCCATGAAATTGCCAGAAAACCACACTTTTATGAAAAACAGACCAAAAATATGAGGCAATAATCTGGACATTCTGCAAAAATCTGTACAGTTTAGAGGTATGCACAGTAATCACTGCATGTAGCAATTTCAGTAATCAATGTTACTTTTGTGTTCTTTACATGGACTACTATATCTGGTTTCTCGCATATGTTTTTGAACTGTTGGTAATGGGTGATCCCATGTGATATAAATGTCACGCTTCTCAGCTACTTCAGTATTATAACGTTTGCACACTCCCCAATGAAACAGTCTTTCCACATTATTATGCCTTTCAGTAGTCAGGCCTTCTGCCATTAGTGTATTACCAGCAACAATATATGCAAATGTTTCCAGTTCTATTTTACAGAACCAGCATTTGTCAGTTTCACTGATATGTTCAATTGACTTTGTAAACCAACATATATGTAGTCCTCTGTCCTGGGCTGCCAATATTAATCTTTTGTTTTTTTGGTTTAAATTCATCTGTGTTTAATCATTCTTGCATTAGAACCTGATCAACATGAGGTTATTACCGGAGGTTTCTGGACTTGCAACTATATTAATACATTTTCCACATTTCTGTCCTTCTCATCTGATCCTTCACCTTGTATTCTTTCTTTTGTTTTTTGGCACATTCAGTTGCTGCCTGATTTTTATCTACTTCTGGGTTGATTTCCATTTCTGGTTGACACCAATATGCTTCTGCTAAACTAAGCAGGGAAGTCATCTTAAGACTTGTTCTCCTCATGTTTAAAAAAATTCACGATATTTAGTTCTTGTGAGGTCAGCAGGTAAGTATGCAGTGCTATGATTGCAGATCTGTACAAGTAATCAATTTTGAGGAGGCCCATACTCCCTTCAGAATGTGTAATATATAATGTTGGTATACACTGATTTTTATAAATTATCTGATAAGCATGGAGCATTTTTTTGTTTTCCTGTCCAACTGATACAGTACTTTTTGGGGTCAGTCATTTGCCCTAAAACTGTAAGTCAGAACAGGAAGAGCAAATTAGTTTATAGCTTGGACTTTGTTCTTAGATGTCAGGGCTGTTTTCCATACTAATTTTAGTCTTTTAATATATTCCTTACTAAGTTTTATTCACATTTATTCATGTTTTATGGTTGATCTTTTCAGTTCCCAAAATATTTATACATTCCCTCTTGCTCAGTTTTTCTTATGTCAGATTCCTGTCCCAGACTGATATTTTCTTGGTGTTGCAACTTTCCTGCTTTAAAGGTTGCTTTTGTACATCTATCAAGACCAAATGACATTCTTACATCATCTGAGAAAATTCTGACCACTTGCAGTTGTTCCATCTCTTGTGTTCATGTGGTTATATTTAGAGAATTCTTGCAGATGCTGGTAAATCTACCTGCCTGTTTATTTGTCCTGTCTAACCTAATTATACTGAAACCAGGTCGGGTAATTTCATTGTCATTTATGTGGTATTTTTTCAGCCAGTTTTCTATAGTTATTACTGTATCTGTGGGCTATGTGGTAGCACAAGGATGTATGTCTTGGGTTTTGTTACACATGCTTCTATGATTGAAATTTAACAGGAGAAGGCTGGAATTGAGGGGTAGGAGAGGAAAAGAGAGTGGTACATTTAATACTATGCTGTTGTTAGATATGTATATGTATTTTTTTCTTTTTTTGCTGTTTTTGGGTGGAAATCTTTAAAGGAACATACGTATGAAATGCAGTTGTGTTTTGGTTTTATTGGATTTTGTATGCTAATGTCTTTATATTTAAGACAGATGAAGTGTGGATGCTGTGGTGAGTAATAGGCTTATTAAATGTGAGTGTGGGTTTGTAGGACTGTTAATTATATTTGTTGTGGAAATGTGGTAGCTGGTAAAGAGTGCTAATATGTTGAGGAGGCACACATGTAGGTTTTGAGCCAGAATATTTTTTTTATGACATTTAAGGTAGATGTTGCTGAAGGTATTGGTTTGCACTGTAAAATGTTACTTTGACAGGAGTAGCTGTAGCTACAGCAGTTTAACATCTAAAATGACATATTGGGTTGCTGCACTTTAACTGAATGAGTCAGATATGTTAATTGCAGGGCAACTGCTATTGGGTTATGTTCTGTTTGGATGCAGAGATAGGTTGGAAGAAGTGTAGGGATGGAGTTAGAATAGTTTAAATGTGGAGTAGGTGGGAGTGAGTGGGAATTGGTGGTAGAGCAGGGGAATGCAGTGGGACCCAACCACTGAAGTAGCATTTCAACAGTATTGCAAAAAAAAAAAACAATCAGAAAGCTTTGGCTATGACCATAAGCTAAGAAGTTGTCCATAGATAAAGAACTGTATTAGTTTAACAATGAAAAATAGAATCTGAGAGGGATATAGGAGAATGACAGGGAGCAGAAGCCCAGGAAGTACTGAACAGAGATTTACATATGTTCATAGACACGTATGTATATACTAGGCTAACAAATGCCAGGGCCTTTATAAGCCTAGCCTGGCAACCCAACCCAGTTTTGTCCCCATATAACATGGGCATCTGTTTGGAGGAGTATGTTAGTTAGGAGGATGCTAAAGGGGCAGTGGAATGGTACGTTAGTTAGGGTAGACTTACTGTTGGCCTCTGTCGATGAGAGAGATGGGGCCAGACCAGGGGTGAATTTCTCACTTCCCATCCAATTTCAAGGTTACATTTGAATAAGGTTAGGAATAGACTTTGCTTCACATGGATGGGGAGCTTATTACAGAGCATGAAGATCCTGAGACACATATCTGTCTCACCAGTATGGTCTATTTATGCCATAAGCAAATTTTAAATCCTTGGATCTAGTGCAGCTTCTGGTGCTATTCATTTTGTGGATATGCAAAAGGTCCATTAGGGCTGGATCTGAGGATACTTTCTATGCTAGGCATAGATCTCCTCTCAGTAACTTATAGGAGACTGAGCATAAGGTGATCTGTATATGATAATGTTTTAATACCCTGGGTTGCCTTGGTGATGAACCTATGTGGGTGCTCCAACAGTTTCATATACTTGGTCAGATACATGCCGAAGGGGGTATTGTACCCAATGATGGGTCTGATAAGGGCTGAGTAAAGTGGTTCTATAATTTTCTTAGATCTGGATGCCATGCCCTTACTTCTAAGTTGGGCAACATAGAATGATTTTCTTACTGCCTTGGCTACTAGTTGGTCAAAGGTTAGATTACTGTTTACATATATTCTGAGATCCCTAACTACTGGGTCAACTCTTAATTGTGTTTTATCGATAGAGTAATTAATTTGGATGGACTTTTTCCCAAAAGGCACTGTGCACTATAATGCACTTCTTGGCATTGAGTTTTAATCTGTGGCTTTGGTAGCAGTCATTTCTCTATGTTAGACTCTCTTGCAGGATGTTGGTGTCATGGAGGAATTTATGATAACTCCTAATTTACTGTCGTCTGCAGACCTGGTGAGCCAGAGGCCCTTGACATTAGCCTTGATCTCCAAGAAGTAGATGCAAAACAGGAGTGGGCTCAGCACAGAGCCATGTGGTATTCTGCTGGTGACTCAACTCTCTTGCTAGATGAGGTCTCACCAATCCTGACTTCTTGGGTCTTATCTGAGAGCCAGCTGGCAATCCATTGAGTTATGTACAGATTTATGCTTAGTTGTGTGAGTTTGTCAACAATACCTGAGTGGAGTATTGTATTGAATGCCTTAGCTAGGTCTAGGTAGGTGGTATTCACCAGTTTCCCCTTATCCATTGCCTTGTTGACCCTGTCAAAGAAGTCTACCAGAGTAAGTAGGCATGACCTTCCTTTGATGAAATCAAATCGGGATGAGTCCAGTATCTCTAGGTTGCCAATGTCTTTGTCAATCATTTTCATGTTAATTCAATCCATGGCTTTGCATGTTAGACTAGCCAGACTAATGGGTCTGTAGTTTCTGGGGTCAGATGATGGTCTACCTTGTAAAGAGGGATAACTATTGCAGTTCTCTATTCACGTGGTACATAGCCTGTTTTGAAGCTGTAGTTGAAGAGACAAAAGTGGTCATGTTTCAAGCTATTTATGTGGCAGCCTGAGATTCTATCTCGGCCCATTGAGGCTGTGTTTTGACCATGGCGACAGCCACCATGACCTGCCCCCATCTAACAGTTTGTGGAGTTAGTACAGATTTCATGGGGGAGGCAGGGAGAGAGTGGGGAGTGAAGTTGGAGCTGAATTTGTCATCCAGCAAATTTGCTATATCACTCTTCTCAGGGAAGGTAGTATCATTTACCACCTTTTGAGCACACTGCTGTGTGTTGCCTTTCAGGTTTCAGACATAGCTATAGAAGGCCTTATGGATGTCTTTAGCCTGAGAGGCTATCTTGACCTCGTAATTGACCTTGTTGCATTTAATTAGTCCTGTTAGTTTCCTGCTTAGTTTAATTTGTGAACTCTTGCCATTATGTGAGTTGCTATTTCTGATTTTGGCCATGATTTTTTTCTTTTTGTTATATACCCCATTAAGATTAGGATTTGACAAGTGTAGTATTTTGGACTTACTTCTGTTAGGTACAGCAGCCTCTATACAGCCATTTACATGATTTACAGGGTTTTTGTGAAGAATTCTACATAGTCTGCTTTGAACTTGAGGTCCAGAGGAGCATTGAATATTGACAGACGTTTACATAATAGAATGTAGTTTGGTTTAGAATCATTCCTAATTGTTTCAAATTGTGCTGGGCTTTCTGTGTTGCTTTTTATTTTGAAGGAGATCTCATTGGTGAAGTCAGATCACAAAGATAATGTAACATGGGGTGGTGGTTGGGTATGGCACTTTACCATATTGATAAGTACTAGGTTCAGACTGTTTGAACCTCTGGCTGGAGTGTGTACTTTCTGGTCATGAGTATTTATGTTAATAAAGTCCAGGAAGCATTGTCCCTGCAAGTTGGAAGCAGTGTATGTTTCCCAGTCTATAGAAAGATACTTGGAGTCTCCCATGAATAGGGTATTTGATTGGATGGTGAGTGGCTCCAGCAAGTCTAGATATAAGTTGTGAGATTCTGGGGGCACAGATGGTGACCAATAACTTGCTGGGATATCGTAAGGGACTTTATCTTTAGTGATTTGCTAGTGGATGAACTCCAGGCATCATCCAGTTTAACCAACCTAGAGGTGTATTTGTTACTAATGTAGATCAAGACACCTCCAACTTTTGTTCCTGTTTTTGCAGCTGATGGTCTAAATGTGTGGAAGGCAATGAAGTCTTGCACTGCCTGAATACTTTTTGCAGCTTTAAACCATGTCTTGCTAATGGCAGACATGTCTGTATTATGCATAGTGAGGAGAACTTGTAGGGTTTGGAGTTTCTTGTTAAGGTTCCAAGCACTGAGCAGTAACACCTTTACCAAGTTAGCAAATAAAATCCAAAGAAACCTAGTTTTGTCAGAAGTCTGGGGGACAGGTGCTGACCATCCTTGACAAAACAACTTGGTCTATCAACCATGTCTTCCCAAGCTGACAAATATTGAAACCCCCTGGAATGACGCCAAAAACTAAGCCAATTGTTAAAGTCAATTATTTTTTGTTCATACTGTGTCATCATCCTTGGTGAAGGTAAAATGCTGCTCAATGGAAGGCACATACCTGTCTGAAACACATATTCAGACAGATCCATAGTGTCGTTCTTCATATAGTCTAGCAAGGTCCGTCTCAGGTCATTTACACTCGATTGCATGTGTAACCTGGGAGATTCTGGCTACAGATAAGCAACTAACATTTATCATCTCCTTGTCCAGTCTGGTGAGTGGACTGTCTGTGTGTTGTACAATAGATTCCTGTATGACTCCTAGGTGAGGTTTTTGCTTGCCTTATGACCTCATTCTTGGAGGTCCATTGGATGTAGGCACATGTGTGGTGTTTGATGTTGCTTTTGGTTGCATTAGAGATTGCTGAGGATAGACGTTACTCTTTGTAGACTTGGGAGATCTTTGAGGTTTGGGAAGAATGTGTTTTAGTGCCTCAGCGTAGGATGGTCTGTGTGTATGGTGGACACTATGTGTGGTAGATGTAGTTTGTGTGGTCTTGACAACCTTGTTTGTAAGTGAACTTTTGCCTCCATGGAAAATGTGTATGTACATCATCTTACATATTGTGTTAGTTTCTTAAAGGATTAAGTTGTCTGTGTGCATGAGACAATTGCTACAATATCTCAAGATGCTTATATCTACAAAGCTGGCTATGGAGACATTAGGAAATTGCATATCCATGTTTTCCAGACCTGTATTAGGGTAGGCTATTATGGCTTGAGGACTGGGTTATACAGAGGTCTCCTAAGGTGGTCTCTAGGATAGGGACTAGAGTTAGATAATGCTAAGATATGGTATCACTGCTGATAGACACAAAAGCTAGCTTCTCTAAGCTTAACTTCATACAGTGCCACACTAAGTTACAGGTTACAGCCCTGATACCAGTTATATAGGTAAACTTTACTGTCCAAGCATTTGTGTGTCTCTACCAGGTATTACCAACTGCCACTGTGCAGTGATCAGCTTCGTGTAAATGGCACAAGATGGATGATCTGGTCCTTTTAATGTAAAACCATAGCAAAAAAAGGAACCCTCAAGTGCAATGCAACAACAACACAACTTATTGTTTGCCATTTTTCACGTGTTTTGGTTGGATACAGCTGCCCAAATAGAGACTTTCTTGCACAAAGAGGGACATATGGTTACCCTACTGAGCTGCTAAATTACCGATTTATATTTTACAGTCATCAGAACATCACAATTAGTATTTCCAACTTAGCACATCAACTAGCAAGTTTTCTATTATGTAAATATTTTCTAGATGCTTGTGACTTACTAATTTACTCTGAATAGAGTACAGAGGCTCCATGAAAGGCAAATACTCAGTGTGAATTCAAAGATGGTGTCTACAGGAAACAGAATTCAATGGGAGTGATAGATGATGTGAAAACAATAATACTTAGTGTGGGAGTAAGAGATGATAGGAAAGTCAGTTGAAGCAGGGACTAAACAGATTTGTTGTAATTACCCACTGAATCAACAATCAGTAAGCTTTGACTGTGACATAAGGTAACAAGGCATCTATAGACATTGAGCATTACAGTGGCCTAGAAAGTACTGTGAAGAAATTTACAAGTATGGCTAAGTATTTAGTGAAGTAGCTGCAAGAGACTGTAGAAAAGGAAGAAAAGAAGGACAGTAGTCTGAAAATGTAAGCAAGGCAAGTCATTTGTCCTATTTGAGTGGAGGATGGTAAGAAGCTACATACAGGCTGTTTTTTGGACTACACAAAAACCTGCCAACTTATTGTCTGTTATTATGGGCTATAATATGTACTGGTGGTATAGATAATTGAGGTGTTGTTGGGTGTTCTGTGGAGCTACATTTTCTGGTACAGAGTATTACCATACCGTTGCCTACTTCAGGTGAGTGTACATGGACACTCAGCTGTCCCTATAGTCAAATTTGACATGCTGTAAGCCTTGGTTTATGTTAATTGGATTACCCATACATATCTATATTGACTGCACACACTCAATCGTTTCAAGTATGGACTTCAGAATTGGGTGTCATTTGCTGGAGAGTGATAATTCTCTCATGCAACCTGTGCTGTGTATTAGCTGGGGTTGATTTGGTCATAGGTGGCAGAGTAGGAGAAGAGACAGTGCATCTTTGGACTGGCCCTCACTCCCTGTATGAAAGGAATGAGAGGAATATCTTTCCCATGAAGTACCTTAAAAAAACTAATGCCTGTCTCAACATTGTATCAACTGCCTGGGATTGACTGTCCTACTGTCAGGAGATTGCGAAAACAGGCTCTTCTGATTAGCTGTTGACAAATGTCTCCAAGGTCTACCCCATCTCACTATAGACAGCAAAATGTCAGCATTCTATTTTAGCAGTACTTGCTGCCCTTTACCAGGCAGATTGTTCTTGGATTTGCCAATTGAGACCAAAACCACTGCCTCTGTTAAACGCAAGTCCAGCCATGTCAGTCTACCTAGTAACTCACTGATCCTAAATGCTCCACCAAACAAAAAAACAATGTGGCCCACAAGAAATAAGAGTCATGATTAATACAAACCCTGTAGAAGCCTCTCAGTAACAACTTACGAATATGCTCACCTGTAGGAAGTCTCCTGTCTATTGCTACAATGCTGATCCTTTTCCAACCATTTAACATTCTCACTGCTACTACATACACCTGGATTGTCCTCACAGCCTCACCTAGCTCCCACTATGGCACCAAATACTTGTCTACTATCCTAAATAATGACCACTTTCTGTCCAGGATTGGCTAAATGCATAAAAAAAAAAGACAAAACGGCAGATACTGCTAAACTATAAAATTCCTTGTACTTGAAACTCAGGACTGCTGAAACAACCATTTTTCTACAAATTATCAATGCATCTTCTGGCACCACTGATCAGTGTTCCTGTCTTTCTAGAGCCAAAGCCCAAAACTTGAGAAAGACTGAAACAGACTATCAGTTCAGCTGCCCTAGTGTAAGATTAGATTAAATCAACAAGTTTATTCTGAGGCCACGGAATACCAGGTCTCTAAAATGAACCTGCACTGCACCTGACCAAGCGTTTTTTTGACAACAGCTTTACTACCGCTTCATTATCTGAGTGAAGAAAACATAGCTGTCATTGCTAAACTACTGTGGCTGCCTAAACTGCCATCAGTTTTATAAATGTTCATAGGTTTATAGATTAGAACTAGGCTATCTGCCCTTGTGGGCCATAGGTTCATAGGTAGGTACTAGGCTATCTGCCCAAAGGCATTTATAAGCCTAGCAAGAATATGTTGGCTTTCGCCACCCCCTTAGATTAGTTCCCTGTGCCTCTATCCAGCAGATTGACTGAAGTGATCCCCGGGTTAAACATTCTGTTTCCCATCCACTCATCAAGGTTTCTCTTGAAGAGTGCTAGTGAGGATAGGTTTATAGGTAGGTACTAGCCATTTTAAGCCTAGCCAATTACTCCATATGAGAATCAAACCCTGCACCTTGTGTCTGTAAGGCAAAAACCTTAACCATTATGCCAACCTCCCACCCTGTGTGATGTCCCTTTTCCTCTCAACTTGTCAGCCATACAGCCGAGACACAGTGAACCATTTCCTTTGAAAGAAGCCCCATACCTATCCCCCAGCTGCACCTGTGTACAGCTGTAGGTTATCTGAAGAGACACAATTCACCTGCCTCATTGACACACCTTTGAAATAGATAAAAATTATTTCAAAATAGCAAGATCCTTTTAGCCCTGCCCAATAGTCCTTACTCTGTGATGCTAACACGTAACTAACTCCCTGCAGACAATTAGCAGGTAACCTGCTAAATGTTCTACCTGGCCCTACTGCCTTTTAGTAAAAGATTCAGCAAACCTAAAAACTCCATCACTTTCTTTAACCTGACCTTGAAATTCTCAAGAAAAATACAAATCTTACCTTACAAGTTATCCAGGTAACCTCAGGAAGTCTAAAGATCCCACTGCTGACATCTGCCACCAAGCACAAGAATACTGACATTTTAATTGGCCCATCATGTTTATCAGTTGCTAAAGGCACCCTTAATTCACCTCACAAGCCAAAAGAAAAGTCAAATGCCTTCCCTGGCCTCATGTTACTTTTCACCCTCCAAAAGAAGCTGCCCTCTAATGTGATGCTCATGTCTGCCAAGCCAATGCAGCACTGCACTGAACTTCTCAAAATGTGCTCAGGTCACTCTACATCCCATTGACATGATTTTGACAAAATAAATGTACACACTTAAGCACATACATAGCAATAGCCAATCCTGCTCCTGAATTGGGAGTAGCTGAAAAGGTGACTCATTGTAAGGCTTGGCCAGCCATGGGTGTTTATACTGGTGAGCAACTTAATTGCATCATCTATCAATGCATACTGCACCCCTGCCTCTCCCTTATAGACTCCTCCTTCTCTAGTGTAAATCTGTCTTTACAGTGTCAAACCTACCCCCACAGTTTGTCTTTGCCTCCCATTTACATTTCAAAGCTAATAGTGTAGTTTAAATGTAATATTCTCTCAGCATTATCCCTCCAACCCCCTCTTTCCTGTCCATAACCAGCAGCAGTAGCAGTAAGGTCACTTGTCCTACAGCCTAGTAAGTGTTTTTGTATAATAATCACATTCTCTTTACTGAATTGTATTTGTCGGTCAGTTTTTCTGCATAGAGCAGTGTACGGACGCCTGTTTAAGATTGTATACCTAGTTTGCAGAACCTGTTAGAAGTGGTCATGTGACATATCTCTGTAACAGTTTGATACTTTCTATTTCAATGTTTTTCATTAGGGATCAAAGTTGTGTTGTGATATATCTCAGTTTTATGTAGTTAATCACTGTAGGCACTTGGACTGCTTGAATTTGCTAAAGGTAGTTGTTCAATGGTACTGTAGGTATGAATTTAATCATTGTAGTGTTTTGTGACTTTCCTGGTAGTGATTAATAAAACGTGACTTACTGCCTGTTTTCCCTCTAATCCTGGGTTCTGAGTATGTCTCTTCACTTTAAGTCCTGTAAACATTATGTACATGACTCTGACACTCTTCTCTGCCACTTGCAACATTTTATGTACTACTGCTTAGGTAATTTGAAAACCCAGGCTAGTGTCCCTGGTTTAGCATTATTAATTGCCTTAAGCTTTCTGCTGCTTCCTGCATCTGATAACAAGGAGTGTATTCCTGTCTTTGACTGCTGCTTCATGCAGCTGATGTACACTTATCTCAACACACTTTTACTGTGCTACACCACAGCTAAACACTGCAAAGCTCTTCAGTTTTTATTTACAACTCTTATTAAATTTGGCTGACTTAATACCATTCTGGATACTGTGTGTGTGTGCGTGCGTGTGTGTCTGTAATTCCCCAGCCACCCACCACAGAATTAATTTTCTACTCTTCTTTCTCCTACCCCGTCTGTTCCTGCCTGCCACTTCCTTTTAGAGTAAACTTGCACTCTACCAGCACATATTTGACTCTCTGTTCCCCACCACTCTCTCAGACAATAAATTATCTGACTAATTACTCATTACCAACTAGTTCTGCCCTCACTTGTACCTGTATCTTATCCCAATTCTGTGCTTATAGGAAAGTGTTCACACTAGCCATACCCATGTGCATCAACCTTCTCTGCTACTTACAAACTTATTCATCTAACAAATGCTCACTGTACTGCCTATCAGACAGAAATAAATGGCATCACCCTCACAAATGTATAACTTACTTCTTTCTAACATAGTAACACTTTTCTAGACTTCCTTTCCTTTCCTTTACTTACTCACTCACTACTATCCATATGCTAATAGCGAGACACCGTTTATATCTACTTCTTAAACAGACTATAACCATGGATTGTAGTACAGCTGTCACTACTCCTATCTCTCTCCATTTTGGCATACATTAACAACCTATTTATGTCCAGTACACATACCACAACAGGTCCACCATTATACAAAAGTGTCCTACCATAACACTTCCCATGTTGTCATCCCCCCATATCTATGTCAGCCCATGTGTATACATCTATTCAAGTTCACCTGCCTAAAACAACTGTGATGCCCTACCACTGGGCCGGTAGTCAAGGAGCCTCAGTCCTCACCACTGGCAACAGTGGGGGACATACACTGAGAGGATGTCAAGGTACATACACAGTATTTCCAGATGCAGCTCTCTGCATCAAGTGCCATTTCCCTTAAGAGCACACAGAGACCACAGTCAATCCAGGGCTGGTTTCTCCCTCTTTCTTCAGATCCCCAATAAGACTTCCCACTGGCACAGCTATAGAGATGAGATCTCAGCTGAGTGGCCAAGCCAAGACCTCCAGCACCCTCTCTGTGCAACCAGTACTTAGTGTCCCTGCCCAAGTAGCTGATGCACACACTCTTTGAAGTTTGATTTGCACACACACACACACACACACACACACACACACACACACATGGGAAAGGCTGGCACAAGTTTACTAGCTATGCCCCATTTTACCCAGACTATAAGGTAGATATCACTGCCACCAGTCAGCTCCTTATCAGCTAATTTAAGGCCCTTAACAAAGGGTGTCCAATCTTATTGTGTAATGTTACTATTAATACAAATGGTAGTTTGACCAAGAGCATGGCTATTAGGAGTGGCCTACACAGTGTTGCCAAATGAATATGCAAGTTCTCTCAAAACTTAAATATCTCTAGTCAGATCAGCCATAACGAAAGGTTTAAATATATTTTATAATAAAAGAACAAGACAGTACTAAATATATTTACAGTGACATCAAAGTTCAAAATCACAGGAAATATTTAAAACAACATTACAGGACGGTCTCAAATAAAGAAAAACACATAAATTAAGCTTTACTATATTCTTGACTATAAGAGGATTATACTATTCCCTAGTAACTTAATTCAGAGCAAGACAAATGTGTGGTGAATGGTTCTGGTCAAGTTCAAGACAGAGTACAAAATGCTCAGTCTCTCTAAGACAGTTCTCAACTTAATATCTCAAATATTACTGCTGGGCTAGCTTGCAGAATGACATAATTTCTTGTCATCTGATTCTCCTAGTTCCCTGGCCCCAAAACAACCATTGATGGTAGCTGGTAGCATCTGCCTGTAAAATACGTAGACAAGGGCTTTTCCTCAGTAAAACACTTCAAAGACAATACAGAAAACTTCTAGGCACAGACATTGTGTCTCCTTGCTGCCATAAAGTAATTTAATTTCAGCTATTTTTCTGAAGTTTACTAGGCTGGGGTTAACCTCCTGTATTTTAGTTTCCACTGTTGAAATATATACATTTAAACAGTTACAACAGTGCATGCACATATATGTTTTTTCCAGTAGGGTACACTGTGGTTATATTTCAAACAGCACTTTGCAAATACCTTCAAGAAGTTTGATATACACTTGAGATACAGTTCTAATACATTTGTAACACCAGCATCTTGTATACATCATGTTGATGTTCACAAATGAGATATAACTATTTTCAAAATTCTAGATACCTATGCTGGCAGTATACCCTTTGTCGCAACAACAATGATTCCTAATTTAGCATAAGTCTAGGCCTAAACCCAAACAACAAAAAACGTTATACCCATAGCATTCTATAAACATGTCCGTAAAATTAAGTGGTGATGTTCACTCAAATCCTGATGCAACTCATCCTACTTCCACACTAGGTAATACTACTCAAATAGTAGCATTCTCACCCAAATTCATCCTCAGCCAGCTTGTGGTCTCCATTTACATCATATCAACATAGAAAGCATTTTTAATAAACTCCCTGAGCTACATGCCTGGATGACTACTCAGTCCCCAGATGTCCTCATAATCACTTAAATGTGGCTGCACCATGATACAGCAATGAGGAAATACTACCTCTTGGGTACAGTATTATAACAGAAGATAGGATCAGAAAAAAGCCTTGTTGACTAGCAATACTATACAAGCATAGCACTGAGATTTCTGTGTTCTCTTAAACTATTCAAACTTATTTTAATTCTTAAATTTTGATAATAATATTCAATACAAATTAAAAAAAATAGGAATCTACCCACCCCCATTAAATGCTATTACCATACCTGAAGACATCCAGTGTTGGAATTCTGCTAAAAGCACATAAAAACATCATTAATATCGAATGGCAATAAACGTTGACAGTCCAACTAACAATATCCAGCTTTATAAATTGACCTAACACATTACTACTTCAACTAGGTACATCAAGGTTACTGTTAGTCCACTTTGGACTGGATACTAACATCCTCCCATGACAATGTCTCTTGGATAGTCTTAAGCATCTGTGTACCTATCTACACAGTCAGGTCAAAATGGAGAGATGATAAAGGGGATCCAAATGGACAAATGGTAAATGGGGTCCAAATGAAAACATGGTAAATCAGCAATCAAAGGATAGTAGTATCTGGAAGTGAAGTTATCCTCAAGTCTTAGTGAGTACCTTTACGAGGTGTACCTTGTTTTTCACAAAATCTCACCAAGATGACACTGATATATAGACTGTATTTTATATATTATATATCAAGGGTAGAAGTAGGTTAAAAAAATAAAAAATATAGCTGGGCGCATCAAGACCCATGATAAAAAGTGCCAAATCCTTGTAGTCACACTGGCACCAGGACTGGAAAAATGACAATGTAGAATCCTCAAGACACAGAAACATTCCTACAATGGGGCTAGGCCAGGCCGGGAAAAGGATGCCCCCCTATTGTAGAAGGAAGTAGTAGTCCACAAAGTCACAAAAAAACAGCCATAAAGATGATAGAGTGGACTATTTAGGATAAGAAAGAAATTATATATTGTTATTATTATTATGCAAGAAAGGAAAAATAAGTGACTGAGGAAGTCTAAAAATATAAATAACAAAATCTACAGGTTTTTGAAAGGTATAAAAAACAAATATGGACATGGGAAAGAAAGATCTGATATTGTGCAATATTTATGCAAAGGAGAGAGCCAAATTAACCAATTAAAAAAAGCAGCCCCAAACATATTCAAAAAGAAATACAGGCAAATATATTTAGATATGGAAAATTTCACAATACAAAAAATATGATCCCAAAGAGGGAATGTTGAACAGAAGATTAGTAAAGTAGAAGTTAAAATATAAGCTGAAGTTATGGAATACCTGCAAAGTGAAGGATTTAGTGTAGAAAGTCTAATGCAGTTTATATCACAGCATGATGGAACAACAAGTCCTCAAAGTAAGGAGAAAAAGGAGCAGCAGGAAACATCTGAAGAAGAAATATCGACATGGGAAATAAGAAGAGAATTGATATGGTGCAATATCTATGCAAATGAGAAAGCAAAACTAATCAGTACAAAAAGAGCAGCACCAAAGATATTTGAAGAGAAATACAGGCAAAGGCTTCTGGATATGGAAAATCTTACAATACAAAAAATAAGAAAACAGAGGAAAGCTCGAAAAGAGGATTAGTTATGGAGAAGTTAAAGAAATAGAAAGTGAGGTTATGGATTACTTGTGAAGTGAAGGATTTACTGTAGAAAATCTAACTCTGATAACATCACTGCAGGATAGAGCAGTGGATCTCCAAATTAAGGAGAAGCCAGTGGCATGGGAAACATCTGATCAATTTCCATGCGAACATACTTTGGAGGCTTCCATAGGAAACCTGTGTAAAAGTTCATCTGGAGTTGCAAAGTAAGGGAATAAACAGGAAACTGTGGCAACTCTGAAGCAGTCAATGTTGTGGAGTGATAGGTCAGTGAGTTCCCATATGAAAGAGAAGTGGATGACACAGGATGAAACTGAAGAGAATGTTACACAGGAAGATGCTCTTGAACTTTCTGTAGAATGCTTGCAGAAAATGTAGAACAAAGAATGTGTCCTCAGTTTAGAAGAAAATTATCTAAGAGAAGAGTTGCCTGATTTTAATAGAGGTGGACAGACGTATTAAGATTAATGAAAGAAATAGACTACTGAAAGTCAATAAAACCCAAATAGTTAGAAGTTTGATAAAACAAACAAGCACAGTAGTTAGGACCATTCATAGATATTCATGCAATATAACTGAACTAAGATATATTACTATGCAGCTAAATTAATAACAGATAAAGTCTTATCAGAAAAACACAGGGCAGGAAGGGATAGGAAGGAGAGAAATCAAATGCCATGCCATCACAAAAGTATCGAATAGAGAAAACTATAAAGAAATTAAGAAGCATCACTGTTGAGTATAGAAGATGGAACAGATCAACAAAAATACTCATAAAGATAGACATTATAAAAACAATGCTCAGTGTCAAAAGATATCAGGATCTATCCTGCACTCTCGTAAATAATAAACTAAAAATATCAGCACAGGCAGAAAAACGTAGATGACATACAAATAAATATAAAGGAAAAGTACAAAATAAGCAATTTATTGATGACCCAAAAAGTTCTATACAGAATTGGGAAACAAGGCAAAAGGAATTGAAACACCACCAAAAAAGAAGAAATAGATACATTTTGGAGAAATGTCTATCAAGACCATGTGGAACATAACAAAGATGATAAATTGACAGAAGAAAGAAAAGAATGAGCAGTCCAAATATACAGGATATGGAATGGAATGAAGTAAAGGCTAGAGAGATTGAAACAAAGTTAAGAAAAGCTCCTAATTGGAAAACCCCATTCCCAGATGCAGTACCTAACTTCTGTCTAAAAGTATTAACATCTTTACATGAAGATTTAGCCATGAGTAAGAACTATTTATATGCACACCCCGAACAGACACCAACCTATTTAAAAACAGGAAAAACAATACTCTGAGTGACCTGGCAAGCTATCCTAAAAATTGTAGACCAATAACTTGCCTTCTGACAATGTGTGAACAATTACACTATATTAAGGTCGAAGCAGTGATGAAACTGAAACTGTAGCCAAATGCACAAATCCAGTAAATACAATTCCAGAAAAATGCCAGATACTTTTAATAAAACAACAAAGCTTTCGGATTACAAATCCTCCATCAGTATTAAAGTGTCTATACTAGATTCTAAAGTCTTTATTATATAGTCAATTAAACAATCACATGATAACAGCCAGCCTATAAAAACATCAGGAAACTTAAGGACCGTATTATAGAGCATAAATCAAGTATACGCTGGAAAATAGAAAATAATGCTCTAAGTAAGCATATAATGGAAAATGGTAATGGACATAGTTTTAAATTCAGAGTAATAGATATGGTATATAAACATATTAGAGATGGGGACTTGAATAATGCTTTAGAGAATAGGGAATATGCTTGGATAATTAGGCTAATAGCTGATATGAAACCAGGGCTGAATAATATGCTGACCATTAAGCCAATATTAGTTAAACAGAAAGAAGTAAGGTGAAAAATAGTTATATACTATGTTTTAGATTTTTATATTATGTGTGTTATATATATGTATATAGGAATATGCTTCTACTAATTAATTTTAAATAATTTAGTGAATTTTGTAATCAGTTTTATGTTTCTATAGGTTGGCTGTTATCATGTGATTGTCTAATTGACTATATAATAAATGCTTTAGAATCGAGTAGAGACACTGTAACACTGATGAGGGATTTGTAATCCGAAAGCTTTGTTGTTTTATTAAAAGTATCTGGCGTTTTTCTGGAATTGTATTTATTGGATGTATGAACTATTGACTGGAACTGATGCCAACAGAGTTTATAGTCGTTTAGAAGAAAACTCAATTGTGGCAATATAGAAAAAGGGTAACAAAAGAAAGTCATATGGAACAAAGGATCATTTGTAGTTAAATAGTCATAATGGAGAACTGTAAAAAAAGGGAAGAATCTAAGCATGGCATGCATAGACTACAAAAAGGTATTCTGACACCCTACACTGATCAATTACATTACAGTGACCATGAAACAGTGGCAAACCACTTTGCAGTTAAGCCATGATAAAGGACAAATTATTATTCCAGGGATAAAAATTCAAAGGGGGATATTCCAGGGTGACTTTGTCACCACTGCTCTTGTGTCTTGCCCTTAAGCTGTCTACTTAACAGATTAGGTCTCAGCTACAATTTTGCTCCCAGAAAGCAACAAAGTGTAAAGACTTTTCATGTTCTTTTTGTGGATGATTTAAAACTCTATAGTTCATCAGATGAGGAACTGAAAGTACAAGTGCGAGTGGTTAAAAATTTTTCAGATGTTATAAGATTGTCATTTGCTCCTGATAAATTTGCAAAAGTAACCTTTAAAGCAGGAAAGCTGCAGCACCAAGAAAACATCAGTTTGGGTCAGGAATGTGATATAAAAGAACTTGAGCAAGAAGGAGTGTATAAATATTTGGGAACTGATGAAAGATCAACAATAAAACATGACAAATGTGAGTAAAACTTAGGAACATTTTGGAGGACTAAAACTAATAATGAAAACAACATTGACATCTAGGGACAAATTCCAAGCTATAAACCAATTTGTTCTTCTTCTCCTAACTTACAGTTTTGGAGTGATTGACTGTCCCCAAAATGTGTTGGATCTGTTAGAGAGGAAAACAAGATGGATGCTTCATTTTTATAAAATGATTTATAAAATACAATGTATACCAAGATTATATATACCCCACCCCTGGGAGGAGACCAGATATGTTAGTGGTTAAGGTCTTTGCCTCCCATGCACAAGGTACAAGGTTTGATCCTGACCTCCAACCAATGCCTGTTTAGAGTTTGCATGTTCTCCCTGTGTCTTTGTGGGGTTTCTCCCATGTCCAGAAAACATGCTGTGTTTCCATCTCAAACTCACCAATGAATCGAACTGTGGACAGCAGCACAGACTCTACATAGTGCCCTGTAGGGGGGAAGAGTTGTACAGACCAACTGCTTTGAGCATCTACTGTGGTGCGCTGTATCCTCAAGATAGGAAAATATGGATCACAGACTGCACACTGTGGCAGGGTTAGCCACTCGATGGTGTAAAATATGGTTCTAGGTGATTTGGTCATGTTGACTAATGTTGCCAAAATGGGCATGGGTAGTTACCAATGATAAGTATGTTGAGGACCCGGCCTAATCTCACCCACGCCAGGACCCTTGCTAATGGTGGGATGGGTATCTGTGCCCCTACTGGCCAGTGTGTGCCCACCATAAAGCCCAGCTGCCCTGGGCCAATAAGCTACTGGCTGCCCGGTGTCTAGTTGCCCAGCCTGAGTTACCTGGGCTAGCTCTGTTGAGCGAAAGCTGGACGTAAAACCAACCAAGCTGCCAAACATGAACTGAGAATTATGTTTAATGTAGGTTCACTGACAGGATGCAGCTTGGAAGTGGATGACATGATGATATTGGACATTCTATGTATCCAAGAGATGAGCTAGAAGGGCAGTGCAGCAAAGCCACTTGGCTTGGGATCCAGACTCTACTACTCAGGTGGGGGACAGTCTAGAAATGGTGTAGGAATTGTGGTGAGAGAGAGGCTTCAGAAGGCAATTGGGGATATCATCAGAAATAATGACAGATTCATGGCAATCAGTCTCCAATGTAATGGTAGGGCAGTATTCATAATATCAGCATATACCCCACAGCAGGGTTGTGATAGTGAGGAAAAGAATGCAATCAGACAGCAGTTGCAGTACCTACTAGATAAAGCAGGACAACATGAATTGGTGTTGATAATGAGTGACTTGAATACACATATCGGGACAGACAGAACAGGATATGAGGACTGCCTTGGTCCACATGGGTGAGGTAACAGGAATAAAATTGATAGTAGTCAACACATGGTTCAGAAAGAGAGACAGTCACAAGATCACATACAAGAGTAGCCAACATGCAACTCAGTAGACTTCCTCCTAGTAAGGAAAAGGCACTGGGGTAGAATCCATGATTGCAAAGTCATCCCCAGTGAAACAGTTGGCCTACAGCATAAACCATTAGTTGCCACAGTCAGCTGCAAGCAGTGGTCAGAGAAGGCTCTAAGGTCAACAGAGACCAGGCTGAGGACCTGGAAGTTGACTGGAGAGAAAGTACAGCAGTTCAAGGAATTACTCAGGGCTCTAGCACCCCAAGAAGAGGAGGAAATAGGTGGAGTTGAAGAGTAGTGACAGCACCTAAAAACAGCATGTGTTAGGACTACAGAAAAGATATGTGGCCAAGCCAGGTATGGAAATAAGGTACATAAAGAAAGCTGGTGGTGGAATGCAGAAGTCCAGGAAGTAATCAAAAGAAAGAAGGAGTACAGGAAGAAATGGGAGATAGAAAAGACTGTCCAGGCTAGGAAGGACTACTGGTTGGCTAACAAGCTAAGAAAGAAGTTGCAATAACAAAGAATAGGGCATCAGAGACACTCTACCAACTTCTGGAAAGTGACTCGGTAAGGAGCACAAAGAAACTATATCAGGTTGCAAGGCAAAGACAGAAAGATAAAGATGATAGTCAGACACCCTTCATAAGGGATGCCAGTAACAACCTGCTTACCAGCCCACAGGACATCAAAGGCAGATGGAAGGAGTATTTACAGCAGCTTCTGAATGAAGAAAACCCCACAGAAGCTGTACTGCCCCAGAAACAGCCTACAATTAGAGAAGATGAGGAGCCCCCCTTAGAAGAAGTAAGAACAGCACTAAGGAACATGAAGTCAGGGAAAGCAGCAGGCTCAGATGAGGTCACAGCAGATATGATAAAAATGACAGGGGAGATAAGGGAGAAATGGCTCCTGAGGGTACAAATAGCAGTGTGGAGAGAAAGGTGTATCCCAGATGACTGGAGAATAAGCATACTTGTGCCAGTGTACAAGAGCAAAGGGGGACATCCACAACTGTGGGCAGTACAAAGGGATCAAACTCCTATCACACTGCATAAAAGTTCTGGAAGGAGTGATTGATAAATGGATATGCAGAGTAGTAGAAAGTAAGATGGGAGATGAACAGTTCGGGTTCCAATCAGGATGCAGCACAAATGACCCGATATTTGTATTGACACAGATACTTGAGAAGAAGCTAGAAATGAGGAAAGAGTTCCACTGGGCATTCCTAGACTTGAAGAAAGTATATGACAAGCTCCCAAGAAAGCTAATCTGGGCAGTACTGCGGTGGTTTGAAGCCCCTGGAAACATTGATAGAATTAGTGCAGGCTATGTACAAGGACCCAGTGACTCAAGTACGAACAGTGTTTGGCCTCACTGAGGGGTTCCCAGTGGGAGTGGGTGCACATCAGGGTTCAGCTCTGAGCCCACTGCTGTTCATACTGGTGATAGACTAAATTAGCAAACAGGTTAGAGGGACAGATCAACAAAGCTGCTGTATGCAGACGATGTGGCAGTGCAGGCAGACTTTGAGCTAGAACTTCAGCAAAGGATAGGAGAATAGAATGCAAATCTGAAGGCACATGGGATGAAACTAAGCACAGATAAGATGGTGGTAATGATAGCAAATTGGGGAAATCAGAAGAAGCTGAGAATAGAGATAGAAAGGAAGATAGTGGAACAGGTAAACAACTTCAAGTATCTGGGAGGGGTGGTTGAGGAGAAAGGTAGCCTGAATGACGAGGTCAAAGCTAGAATCAGAGGGGCTGCAGCCAACTGGCATAGAGTCTCAGGTGTAGTCTATGACAGAAGAATGCCAAAGAAGCTGAAAAGCAAGGTGTAAAGACAGTGGTGCGACCAGTACTACTGTATGGTACAGAAACCTAGGCAGTAAAGGCAAAACAGTTGAAAAAGCTAGAGGTGATGGAAATGAAGTGCCTGAGAAAGTTGGTAGGATGCACACTGTGGGACTGACGAAGAAATGAGGACATAAGAGCAGAAACCAAAGTAGCTCCAATTGCAGAAAAGATCAAAGAGAACAGATTACGGTGGTTTGGGCACATGTGTAGAAAAGCAGAAGACAATCTGGTGAGGAAGATTTGGGACAGACAGAAGAAGGTAAGAGGAAGCGAGGGCGTCCAACAAAGAGGTGGATGGATTGTGTGAAGATCTGTGACAATCAGTCATGAGTGTTGAAGAAGGCAGGAGTGTGGCACTGAATCGAGAGAGGTGGCAACAATTAACATGATACCCCAACCCCATGTAGAAAAAAATGGGAAAAAGGGGGGCTGGTGATGATTATATACCCCATTCTGAATGCAGTATGTCCCTCCTCAAAACTAATTACATGTATAGCTCTATAGCTGTAGGACTGTATATGTATATCTGCTGACCTCACAAGACCCAAATTTAGTGAAAATTAACATGAGGAGTACAAGTCTAAGATGACTTCCCTGCTCCCACTGAGTATGTGGGATAGGTTTTATAAAACAGAATTGGAAACAGTCGCACATTTAGTTGCAGGTTGTGATATACTAATGGCAGAAGGACTGTATACTGAAAGGCATAATAATGCGGCAAGGCTGTTGCATTGGGGATTGTACAAACATTATAATATTGACGTAGCTGAAAAATATTGGAAACATGACTCATAAAGCATTATAGAAAATGATGAAGTTGATATCACATGGGATCATCCATTACCAACAGTTCAAAAAATAGATGGAAGAAAAGCAGATATAATAGTCAATGAAAAGAAGACAAAAAGTAGCACTGATCAATGAAACTGCTACACCCAGTGACTGCATTGTCTTGCAAAGATTTGCAGGCAGAAATGAGGGCAACATGGAAGAAGGATGCCCAGACAGTTCCAATAATAGTAGGAGCAACGGGCCTTCTAAAAAGAATTTACAGTCATAATTGGATATGTTGCTGATACATGTAACTCTGTATGAACTGCAGAAGGAGCCATTACTGCCCACACTGTGAGTGCTGCAAAGAGCACTTCTGGCTGACATCAAAGATTGAAACAGTACTAATTTCATGAACTTTAATCATAGTTTGACTTAGGAATGCGGTCTATTCCCATCATGATGTTGGAACCCCAAAAGACTTGGAGAAATTAAAAAAAAAAATCAGGTACCTTAGAACTCACCACTACACAATGGTCAGAAAAATATCAGTCTTCCTTAAAGAAACTTTCATAAACACACTTAGTGCAAGTGGGAATCACTTAAGACCCTCCCTTTAGATGATTCTGTAACACGATTTAAACAGTCTTCCTAAGTATTCTAGACTCCCTTACTCCCCTTAGGTCAAGGAGAGTGAAAACAAATCCAGCTGCATGGTTATCCTTAGAATCTAAATAAATCATGAAACAGAGAGGCAAAGTATGGGAAACCCTGTCAAAAAAATAAAACAAATAAGACCCTACAAGCTTACAGACAACTAAGAATGATGAGAAACCCTATTATTGCACACTCTAAAACAAGCCCTCTAATAACCCTAAACTCTTCTGGTCGAATCGAATAGTAAGCCGCTAAATCCAAGTCACACAGCCTACCTCAAAAGCACCAGACCAACACAGCTGCATTGCCAATCAATTTAGTGGCTACTTTATTAACATAGTCATGTACTTGACTGGTGATGCATCTAATCAAACACTCATAGTCCACTCTCAGTAGAACTCCCTTGAACATTTCTCTCTTCAGCCTGTTCCAATTGCCATAATCAAAAAGGCCTTCATAAACTAAAATCTACTACCAATGTCCCAGATAATCTGACAGGTGAATATGTTAAAATAGCATACATCAATCCTGATAAATGGATCCCTGTCTGATCACACTGCCCCATCAATTTGGAAAAAATCATTTGTCATGTCCCTTCACAAAAGAGGCATATCTACTGAACTTTCTAATTGCAAGCAAATAGCTATACCATCACCCATATGACAAACAATAGAGAATTGCATGCACAGACAATTAGATTTCTGCTAGAAAACAATTTCTTTCCCTTACACAACACAGTTTTAGACTTCATTTTGGCACTACTCCTGCTCTACTGAAAGTCACTACAGCCATAAATACATAAAGAAATGAAAGCAAGGTAACTGTTTGAAATGTTGGGACCCACTAGAGCAAGTGATGAAATACGGAGACTGAATGGCCAAAAGATCAGACTTACATATACTAAGCCTGAGATACCATTTCTTGGAATATTCCTTTTTCTTCAAGATATGGGATTTCAGTAGTGAGTTGAAGGTAACCTTCTTTCAGCACTTTTCTTAGACCTATCCATAGCTTTTGATACCATATTCCATCTGAAACTTTTTGAAAAACTCTCTTCTCTCCTCAATAGATATAACAAAACTCTCCCACCATTGGTTGCATAGATTTCAGTGAAATAAAGCGCAAGCCGTAAAATGGCAAAGTGACTTCTGTTTCCTCCCCATAAACACAGGAATTCCAGAAGGGTCAGTTATAGGCCCCATACTTTTTAACCTCTTCATTAATGTGGAAGCTAGGTTAAGAAGGGAGGTGATGATTAGTGATCAGCAGTATGGTTTCATGCCAGGAAAGAGCACTACAGATGTGATGTTTGCTCTGAGAGTGTTGATGGAGAAGTACAGAGAAGGTCAGAAGGAGATGCATTGTGTCTTTGTGGACTTAGAGAAAGCATATGACAGGGTGCCTAGAGAGGAGTTGTGGTATTGTATGAGGAAGTCGGGAGTGCCAGAGAAGTATGTAAGAGTGGTACAGGATATGTACAAGGGTAGTGTGACAGTGGTGAGGTCTGCGGTGGGGGTGACAAATGCATTTAAGGTGGAGGTGGGATTACATCAAAGATCAGCTCTTGCCCTTTCTTATTTGCAATGATGATGGACAGGTTGATATACGAGATCAGACAGGAGTCCAAGTGGACTATGATGTTTGCATATGACATTGTGATCTGTAGTGAGAGTAGGAAACAGGTGGAGGAGACCTTGGAGATGTGGAAATATGCTCTAGAGAGAAGAGGAATGAAGGTCAACAAGACTAGGACAGAATATATGTGTGTGAATGAGAGGGAGGATAGAGGAATGGTGAGGATGCAGGGAGTAGAGGTGGTGAAGGTGGATGAGTTTAAATACTTGGGATCAACAGTTCAGAGTAATGGTGAGTGTGGAAGAAGAGAGTACAGGCAGGATGGAGTGGATGGAGAAGAGTGTTAGGAGTGATTTGTGACAGACGAGTACCAGTAAGATTGAAAGGGAAGGTCTACAAGAGGATAGTGTGACCAGCTATGTTATATGGGTTGAAGACAGTGGCATTGTCAGAAAGGCAGGAGTCCGAGCTTGACGTGGCAGAGTTGAAGATGTTAAGATTTGCATTGGGTGCAACGAAGATGGACAGGATTAAGAATAAGTATATTAGAGGGTTAGCCCAGGTTGGAAGGTTTGGAGACAAAGCCAGAGAGGCAAGATTACGTTGGTTTGGACATGTGCTGAGGAGGGATGCAGAGCATATTGGGAAAAAGATGATAAGGATGAAGCTGCCAGGTAACAGGAAAAGAGGAAGGCCTAAGATAAGGTTTATGGATGTAGTGAGAGAGGACATGCAGGTGGTTGGTGTAACAGAGCAAGATGCAGAGGACAGGAGGAAATGGAAACAGTTGATCCACTGTGGTGACCCCTAATGGGAGCAGCCGAAAGAAGAAGAAGATTAATGACCTCCATACAGCTGCTAAACATTGTACTAATACGCAGATGATTCCACATTGATCTGCTGTACTGGCAAAACTATAAGGCCTCCTCATAAGAATCTTTCTCCTCTGTTGGATCATGGTTACGTAACTCACAACTTCTTGTAAACCCCAAAAAAGCAATCTAATACTCTTTGCTACTAAACAAATGTCTACACAAAATGCATTTTTTTATCCTAAACTCTACCAACAGCACCAGGATTGAGTAGGTAACCCAAGCAAAAATACTAGGCATTGTCACAGATGAACAGCAAAAACTAAGATCTTCACATATCACAAGCTGTATTGGATCCCCTATAGATGTCTAAAGCATACCTTACTGACACAGCCAGAAAATGTATAGCTACTACTTTTCACTTGCCATCTATTCTGTATGCTACACTCACCTTTACTTACCCTCAAGTTGCATTTTTAAACAAATGAAAGCAATGTTGCAATAGAATAGCAAAAAAGGCCACCCACCTGCACTTTGGAAGACACCACTAATTGGTTCTCAAAGAGCTAAACTAGTGGGGGCGTGGCCAAGGATGAACACAGGATAGCAGCAGATTTCTTCAGCTCCACCAATTTCATTACACTGACAGGAATTAATTACTTAAAAAATTAATTTTTGAAGTAATTTTCTTTCTAAATACGTTTGTTTTATATAGTTCTTGAACTATATCTAAAAAAGAAAGGAAATCTTAACAATATTCCTGTCAGAAATCACTGTGGAAATTTTCCTGTCAGTTTATCAGTCTGAAATGAGTTCCAGTAAGACAAATTCTCAAGACTCCAGCATCAAGAAAGAACTTCAGTCTCTGATAATTATAATCCAGCAACTTACTGATAAAATGGATACTAAAATAGACACCTTCATAGAAAAAACTACAAAACAAATAGACCTGTTACATACAGACCTGCAACAACAGAAGAACCAGATGACAGGCATAGAAGAAGCTGTGAATGACATGGAAAATAGAAACCAAGAAGAGGAAATCAACATTGAGTTTCTGCTGAAACAAAATACACATTTACAAACAAAGCTGGATGACCTGGAAAATAGATCTAGGCGCAATAACATTAGGATTTTTGGACTGCCAGAAAATATTGAAGGTAACAATATTACTTCTTTTTAACAACTTGGCTCCCTAAAACTTTAGACTTACCAGAAGCATTCTCTTTTGGTATCGAAGAGCACATAGATCTATAGCTAATACTAACTCTAACAAAAATATCCTAGATCAGTTATAGTTAGATTTCTATCATCTTTGATAAAGAGATGGTTCTTAAATCTGCTTGGGCTAAAGCTCCTGTTAAGATTAATGAGACAACTGTGTGTTTTGACAATGACTATTCTTCCATGGTAATAGCTAAAAGAAAAGTTTTTCTGCCACTAATAAGGGAGCTTAAAAAGCACAGTTTAAAACATACCTTCTGTTTCCTGCCAAGCTTAAAATCTTCCTTCCTGATGGTCCTAAGGTTTTCGATGATTTAGACTCTGCTTTACTGTTTGTCAAAGAAAAAAGATTTTGGATAAAATAGAAGAAATGGAATGGGCTAGTTCTTCATTAAAGAGATTGGCAACTGAAGCTTCGTGGAAGACTTCAGAGAAGAAGAAGAGACTAAAAACAAATGATTTGTTATATGTTTTTTTCTCTCTCATCATTTTAGTTCATTATTAATCTTTTGAATATAGTTCCTGCATTTCCAGAAAGCCACAAATATTTTGGAAAAGATTTAATCAAAGTTATTCTCTATGTGCAAAGAAATGTTTTGTTTCATAACCAGTCAAAATACCTGAAGATTTAATGGCAAGCTGTGATTCAATTTGTTTCTCTTTCTGAAAAGAAGTAAGGTTAGTAATTTGATACATTTTTTTATCTTTACTTTTTTTTTCCTTCTCCTTTTATTATTTTCTTTGTTTAAACAATGACATTCTATTTAGATTATGTAGTGGGTAAAGGGTGGGGGAGGGCAGGGAGAGAACAGTAATGAAAATATCATTAATAGAATAATAACATATTTATCCCTTGTAAAAGTTTTTATTAAGTTCTTCAAATGCTATTTCTAATTATACTTTCTTGATTATACTGCTTATTCCTGTTTGTAAATAATCTGTTATGCTTTAACTAATAATAATCAGAACTAAATAAGAGTAAATAATATGTTTTATTTTTAACTCTATTAATATAAACAGTAAGTAACATTCCATTGTATATACTTCTTACAGCTTTCTCTTACATTTTTTTATTTCTGCCTCACTCCCTTTTATTTTCTACTCTCTTTTTCTTTTCTTTATTAATATATAGAAATGCTTTTGATTGTGTGGGCACAGTGAATAATAGGATTTGTATGAAAATTGAGTTGGGAGAAGAATGTTGAGTTTTATTGCTTGTTGGTAATTTTGGGCTTAATTTCACTTACATAGAGGCTGTAATGATCTGTGGAATACATTGTGAAGGTTTTGTCATGTTTAGATGCATTTACACTGCTAAATGAATGTTTGTCACTAGTTTTTAATAGGTTTCCATAAAAATGTTAAGAGAGACAATCTGAGATGTGGGCTGTCTCATGCACAGTGTTCATGAGTTACTTCAGAAGCTTCAGCTCACAGAATTCTCACAGAGAAACTGAAAGCAGTTAGTATAACCTTTGACATAGTTATCACACTGACACACCACAGATTCAGGAAAATACTCTATTCATAAAATATGTCAGTTATAATGTTTTGTTTCATAACCAGTCAAAATATCTGAAGATTTAATGGCAAGCTGTGATTCAATTTGTTTCTCTTTCTGAAAAGAAGTAAGAGGCTGTAATGGTCTGTGGAATACATTGTGAAGGTTTTGTCATGTTTACATGCATTTACACTACTAAATGAATGTTTGTCACTAGTTTTTAATAAGTTCCCGCCAAAATGTTAAGAGAGACAATCTGAGATGTGGGCTGTCTCATGCACAGTGTCCATGAACTACTTCAAATGCTTCAACTCACAGAATTCTCACAGAGAAACTGAAAGCAGTTAGTATAACCTTTGACATAGTTATCACACTGACACACCACAGATTCAGGAAAAATACTCTATTCATAAAATATGCCAGTTATAATGAGTCTAAATGATGTAGTTTCTTGTAGTAAGTAAATGTCTTATTTTAGAAGGCATAGAAAATGAAACATTTATTTAAATGTTTTTGAAAATCTACTTAACAGCAGCATAATAATCTGTGTTAAAAATTTGTGTTCCAAACATATACTTTACTATAACTCATTTAATTCATCTGATTGACAAGCATAAATAATCTTATAACTCTATTCTGGAAGAAATGTCATGTGATATATTTTAAAGCAGTAGGTTAGCATGATTGTAAAATCTGGTTACTAAAATGTGTTTGCTGTGCATTATTTTGTATAAAGCAGACAGATTTATTCTAGGGACAGCAAGTAGGATAGTGCTCAACAAAGACACAACTCAGTGAGATCAGATATATATATATATATGTGTGTGTGTGTGTGTGTGTGTGTGTGTGTGTGTATGTGTATGTGTGTGTGTGTGAGTGTGATGGCTTTTTTTATATAATAATGCAAGTGTTTCTGAGAATCTGCATAACTATCCAATATGATTTATAATAATTTCTATGAATACAATATTTTACTCTATTGACAAAATGAATGTTTGCCACAAGTTTTAATAAGTTTCCCGACAAAATGTTAAAGGAGACAATCTGGGATGTGGGCTGTCTCATGCACAGTGTCCATGAACTACTTCAAAAGCTTCAACTCATAGAATTCTCACAGAGAAACTGAAAGCAGTTAGTATAACCTCTGACCTAGTTATCATACTGACACACCACAGATTCAGGAAAAATACTCTATTCATAAAATGTCAGTTATAATGAGTTTAAATGATGTAGTTTCTTGTAGTAAGTAAATGTCTTATTTTAGAAGGCATAGAAAATGAAACATTTATTTAAATGTTTTTGAAAATCTACTTAACAGCAGCATAATAATCTGTGTTAAAAACTTCTGTTCCAAACATATACTTTATTATAATTCATTTAATTCATCTGATTGACAAGCATAAACAATTTTATAATTCTATTCTGGAAGAAATGTCATGTGATATATTTTAAAGCAGTAGGTTAGCATGATTGTAAAATCTGGTTACTAAAATGTGTTTGCTGTGCATTAATTTCTATAAAGCAGACAGATTTATTCTAGGGACAGCAAGTAGGATAGTGCTGAACAAGGACATAACTCAGTGAGATCATATATATATATATATATATATATATGTGTGTGTGTGTGTGTGTGTGTGTGTGTGTGTATGTGTATGTGTGTGTGTATGTATGTGTGTGTGTGTGTGTCTGTGTGTATGTGTATGATGGCTTTTTTTTTTAATAATGCAAGTGTTTCTGAGAATTTGCATAACTATGCAATATGATTTATAATAATTTTTATGAATACAATATTTTACTCTATTGACAATAATGAGTTTAAGTAAATGCTCATATACAAACAATTCAAGATTTTTTTTTTGGAAGCTGTTAATAGTATTCACATGACAGAAAATAGATGCATCTTAATATATGTAATGTCTGAATCATATTAGCCAAAGTTTTTGATTTAAATGAATGCTAGAACCTAATTTTCTCTCCTCTTGATTTCTAACATCAAGATTATTTGAATGCTATTTGAATACAAGTGTTATATATTACATAGATCTATATAGTAGTATGAACAGTTTTTTTAAAAAAAAGTTTATTTTAGTTTATATGATGCTGTTTTACCAAATGTGTAGTTTTGTCTTGATAGATAATTGAATTGAAAACTGTTAACCTCAGTTAAATATAACTAGTATTAAATTGATAAGGTGGTAGCTGAGGTACTGCTGCTTAGGGTAGGGGTTAACTTGAGTAGTAAATACTACTCTAAGTTGGAGTTTTCAACTCCAGGCTGGATGCAAGGTTTAATCCTTACATTATTTTCACTTGTTCATTGTTATATGTATATAGTTTTGACATCCACAATATATTTTGTATACTCATTGTCACTACAAACAAAATTGAATCCTATATAAAATCCCATAAGAGATTTAATAAATACAGCTATATTTAAAGGTACACCTAAAAGAGGAGATGTAACATTATTTATCTTGTTATTTGTTATTTCGATCATAAGATTCTTGAGTTTTAAAAATGCCAAATGACATCTTTAAAAGGAATTTCTTTAAACATTAATGGATTGAATAATCCGTGTAAAAGGGCAAGCCTAATAAGATACATTAATTTACACAAGGCCAATCTAGTCTTCCTGCAAGAAACCCATCTCTTGAAAAAGATATTGATAAACTAGCCACTAATAAGTATACAGTATTGGTTAGTTCAGAGCACACTCAGAAAAAAGAGGAGTGGCTATTTTATGGAATAAAAGTATGCCCATTCCTAAAACCATTAAGTCTTTTCAGGATGACAAAGGAATGTTTTGTATGGTTACAATACAAATTAATGGGAAGACTTACACTTTAATTAATGTATATTGGATAACTGGAATTGGTATTAATACAGTGAAACATCATATTGATAAGATCATATCATTCTCTATAGGGGATATTATTTTAGCTGGTGATTTTAATTGTATACTACATGAAAGTGATACTACCACTATAAGGAAAAGAAGAATTACATCTAATGCAAAACATTTAAACGATTTTGCTAATTCTTATCATTTGAATGATATTAATAATCAGATAGATTCAAAATCATTACCATACACCTTTTTTCTAACAGATACAAAACTTATTCAAAAATAGATAGGGTCTTTATTTCTAACCAGATGGTAACAGATTTAATTAATTCCAAAATCATTTCATGTCCTATATCTGATCATAACTCAATTGTTTTTGAATTCATGATAAAAATACTCATAATGTTCAGATCAAAAGGATACCAGCATACTTAACTCAGCTAAAAGACTATAAAGAATATATACTTTCAGAAGTATAACATTTTCTAGACATAAATAATACTCCTGAAGTCTCCATTGTCTATGTTTGGGATGCCTTAAAATCATATCTATATGGACAAAGTATCAGATGGTATAATAATAAAAGGAAATCTTGGGATAAGGAATTAGATATTCAAAGTAAATTAGACTCTTATAAACATAATAATAAAGAAAATATTATGGACAAGAAAGTTATTGAAGAAATAAACAAACTAAATGAGAAATACAAAGAAATTTTAACTCATAAAGTTAAAATAACTTTAGAGAAATACAAGTTTTTGTCTTATTCAATAAGCCACAAATACTTACATAGACTTAAAAATAAAACAAAAAAGATTGAATAAACAAAACCATATCAAAGAAATTTTTTCTATAAAGGAAAAAGAAGAATGTTTCTAGTATACCAGAAATACTGGATGAATTTAGAAATCACTTTCACAAGATTAACCATAACAACATTAACATGGAACCTAAAGATAAAATAAAGGAGTTTATAACCACAAACATGAATAAAAAGCTTAATAAACAACAGATTAAACTATTGGATAAGAGTATTTCATATACAGAAGTTATTACACAAATAAATAAGCTTAAATCAAACAAAGCACCGGGTAATGATGGTATTATACCAGAGATATATAAAATCCTTTCCAAAACTACATATTCATTAATACATAAGGTTTTTATTTTGGCCCAAACTGAGTTAATAACCCCCCCATCTTGGCAATATACATTTATTTCACCAATTTTAAAACCTAATAAAGATCCAACTAGATGTTCTTCATATCGACCCATCTCATTACTTAATGTTGATTATAAAATGTTTATGAGTATTTTTGCTGATAGATTGAAGACAATCATCCCCAGCATTATAGATATAGATCAGGCGGGCTTCATTGCAAATAGAAATACTTTTGATAATATAAGAAGAACTTTAACATTAATTGATTTTGCAAATAGGAAAAAGAAAGATTTAACACTTATTAGTCTTGATATAGGTTCAGCATTTGATTCAGTAAGTTGGGACTATCTGTTTACCTTACTGAAATGCACAAACTTCTCTGATGCATTTGTAAATTTAATTGAGCATTTATACAAAGGAACGCTGGCTTATATTAAGGTAGGAACATATGTTTCACAAAAAATACCCATTCTTAAAGATACAAAGCAAGGATGTCCACTTTCTCCACTATTATTCACTTTAGTAATGGAGCCTTGGGCTAATTTGATTAGAAACAGTACTGACATAGAGGGTTTTGAAATAGACGAAAATACAACATCAAAAATTCAACTTTTTGCAGATGATGTTCTAATTACATCAGCAGGATCTAATTCTTCTATGCAGTCTTTATTTGATAAAATGATGAATTTTAAAAGTATTTCTGGTTTAATATTCAATGAAGAAAAAACTAAAATACTACCTATATATACACATGAAAAAATATTCTCATTAGTGATTTTACTAAATATGTACCCAATTCAGGTCAGATAACTTATTTAGGTATAATACTATATAAAGATATTAAATCTATTATATATAATAACTATAATACCTGTTTTCTTAATATACAAAATCTTTTTAATACCTGGAATAATATGTTTTTTACTATGGAGGAGAGACTTACAATTATTAAAATGATAATATTCCCCAAGATTTTATACTTAATACAATCAATAATACTTTCACCTACAAAAATAATTATCAAGAAACTGAATACACTAATGTTAAATTTCTTATGGGCACCTAATAGACCTAGGATTGCATTAAAGAAACATACTAATAGCTGGTCTCAAGGGTGTATTTCTTTTCCAGACTTTAATTTATATATTATCTCTTCTATTATAAAAGTTATTACTTTATTAATAGATCAGTCATATATCGCAAAATGGAAAGATTATTGGGAGCTAATTAGTATGCACTTCATGAAAATCTCCTTAACACATAAAAATATGATTGTAAATAACTCCATGTTGTGGTTGCTAAAGGAATTTTGTACTTCACCTATTACACCTAAACATATGGTTTGTTACCCATTAAATATTATTATTAGTTATCGTAACTTTATATTCATGCACCCAAAGTATAGGGAATGGAATTTTATTGTATTCCTATAATGTATACTCAGGGTATGCTTATGTCATCTACTTCTGAAGGAGCTCATTTAGCTATAGATAATGATCTAAAGTACTGGTATCAGCTGATATCTGATAATAAAGTTAAAAATCTAGATTTCTTAAAACAAGAATTTGATCTAAGAAAAACTTGCTGGTTAGAGGTTCAGATCTTTAGACAACATCTCATTGATAGAATAGATCTAATGTCTATAACAGTTAAAGAATCTATTCCAAAACTGATTGATTACTTGATATTAAATTTACAGCATAAAGTTTCTGATAAAGGTAAACTTTCATATATGCATAAAATTATCAGACAAGAAACTTTTTACAGTGTAGATTCATACTGGAATTATTTCACCTCTATTAATGGGGATCCACCAACTCAACAAGATAAACAATATATATTAGAATCTGCTTATAGAACTACATCTTCCATTGTCTGGAGACTTTATACATGGAAATTTTTACATAGATCTTTTTATACACCTTTGATGATGAATAAAATAAATAATAAAGATAATCTATGTAAGAGATGTAATGTAGAAATTAATGCTGACTGGGCTCATATGTTTTATGACTGTATGAAGTTGAAAGAATACTGGAAGTCAATTAATGAATTTTTGCAGGCTCTTTTACAGATAATTTCATTATTTCTAAGTCTCTTATATTATTCAACACACCTGTACCTCAATGTTTTAAAAGATTAAGCTTCCCTTGTTATGGTCTATCCTAGCAGTGGCCAGGAAAATAATAACTAGAAATTGGATTTCAGATACACCTCCTTCGTTCAATGAATTTAAAAATGTTATGAATATAATGTGCCATATGGAAATAAGCACAATTAGAATGAGAACAACTAGAAAAACATCATATTATATTGTATGGGATAATTTACAAAATTTGTTAAAAAAATTCTAATTTCAATAGCACGGTATTTTAGTTTAATTAATTGATCTGATTGTAGTGGATGTCTTTGTAAATACTTTAGTTGTTTTGTTGAATATTATAATAATACCTATTTTTAATTACTTGTATAAAATTGTTATGATATTTCTCTTATATGTTAAAACAATAAACCTGTTTTGAAAAAAAAGAGCTAAACTAGTTAGACCTCCCACACTCCTTAACACACACCCAGCTCACAAAATACATAGACCTCCAGAAACCCAAAAAACTGCCTCTCGCTAAGCAACATCATTGAACTATACTCCCTAAAGAGGCTTTACATTCTAGAGATAAATCAAGTTTGCATTATCACCAAAGAGTACAGTCGTGCAGGAGACTCCCTGTATTGGACTAATATTCCCAAAGCCTGGAACCACAGTACATTAACACCAAAATCAATCCAAGAACTAAGCTCATATGTCACTGCTCCTGCACTACCACAGGCTAGTTTTGTAATTCTCTTCTATTTTTTTTGGTACTTGCATATTATCACAACCACATTTTTGCAGTTGCGAAATGTGCATACTGCCACAGATATGACTGCATGACCCACTACAAACTGTCATTTGTACTCCTTTGTACTAACCAAACATTTACATGACTTTTACAAAGGGGAACAATTTCAGAAATCCTCTTTCAGTTTTGCATGTATTATACACACACGCTTCAAGGATCATAGCTACTGTCCAACTGTCGCTTGCATTACTTTCACTTTATACTTTGCAATTCTCAGACAAGCAAAACACAGACACGGAGAAATTGCTGTAGGTAAACTGGTGTATTTTTTGCCATTGTTTTAACCGATGTTCAGACAAACCACTGCATTCTTAATGATTTCACATGAGGAGGGTGCATGATGTTGACAGCTGATTTCGTGCTCTGTTTTAACTGAGAAAGTTGGTAGCACCGATGTGTTTTGCTTTGTAAAGGGTTATGTTCTGATAAAGAAACATTGTGGTACAGCGATGTTTGATTTTATTCATGGTGTAATGATGTGGATTACTCATTCCGTGGTACCCAAACAAATGAATCACAGTAGTGTGACAACATGTACTGCCACGACAAAGAAATGTGCAGCAGGCGGACTTGAAATAACAGAAACACTGTGAGTGAAGTGCACACACAAACACGAGCATATTTAGTATGTTTTCTAAATTTTATTCACTGCATAAAAAAAAAAAAAAACAGGGTTGTGGTACAACAGACATTACATAACAGTTGTACACAATTAATGACTCGATTGCAAGATCGTGAAGCACATGGTCTGGCCATTAAAAATGTGGTTGCGAGAATACGCAAGTACTTTTTTTTTTTTTTTTTTTTTTTTTTACTACAGACTGGTCTCACCAGTCTAACTCTGTGTATATAGCCTACATCTTATCCATCCCAGTCTCAGTCCCAGATGTTGCCCGTCCCTCAGACTCTCCCAGTGTTGATTTCACTTAACCCCCCCCACAACTCTTATAGTACCACCTCTCTTCCTGTTTCTATTCCCAAACATTCTGCCTACTCAGTCTGTTTCTATCCCTGCCCCTACTGCTACCTCTTTCATATCTGCTTCTCCTCTTCACCATTCTTGCCTGCATTCCTGTTGCTATCCTTGCTAATACCCATCACTTACTTGCTACCCTCTAACCCACTGATATACTTGACAAGATTCTACAGTCATAATCTCTTCAACAAGGTGTTCTATACCTTTAGCTAAACCCAGTCAAATGTTCCCAGTAAACAAAGGCACAGTAAGTAAAAAACAAAGTGTATAAAAATACAGTAATTTACTGACAGACCACTATAAGAATGACAAATTATGTATTAAACAAAATTTACCAGGCCACTTCTTGGAAAATAATTCTAATGGTGAAATCCTGAAATTCTAAAAATGATGTCTTAAGTAGAGGGCCTAATGTCCTACCCACCCACTTTCTTTTTATCTAACAAAGCCTGGGCAGTACTTTCCTTAACTTTCACTGATTTCAGATTTCCACTTGACTCACTTCAACCTTTTTCATGTGATTTAACAGAAAACCCGTAATTAAACCTTTGCACTAATTCTTATGCTGCCACCCTGTCTGTAATCTAATAGGAAAATTAATTGGCCAGCTTTCCAGCCAAACCTTGAAAGGGTAGCAAGCCTCTCTTGCTCCAGAAATTAACTTTTCCCATACCTGAAGAATCCACTGCCATCCCCATTATACTACTGTCCTATGAAGCTGATCTCACCATCAGTCCTCCTTCCTTACACTCCTCCTTCCTTGCACTAACATTTATCCTTAGCATACACTCCCCCACAATGCGAACAGACATGTAAAAACCTGCAAGCAGGCCATGCACACCTCCCAGAATTAAAAACCCAGCACATTTTCCCTTTTGCTGTGACATTCTCAGGGCTAGAATGTCCCACTGATCTGTCTATCATGGTACTCGACCACATGTCAAAATATCTGCTTTCCCACCAAAACGACTTATCAACCACCTTCAGTTTTCTAAAGTGCTGGTCAAACCAGAACTAAGTGTTAGCTCCCTTTAGCCTTTGGGACTCCTTTATGGTCAAGAAATACAAAAAAATAATAACGCCATGAGAGTCCACAATGGTAAAAATCACACAATTTATTGAGCGCTTTCGTCCTGCCAAGGAGACTTCATCAGAATGAAGTACCCCATCATAAACTTAATTAAATAGTCAAACAAATTCATCATATTGGTTAGTTCAATAATTACTAAAATCAATGTCCTCCTTAGTCACAGAGTTCATATACCAGTACATACATTAAATACAAATTCAGTGTATCTAATTATAAAACCACATCAGTAGTAAAAGAATTGTTTACAAAAATCGCAATCCATATTTATGTAAAAATTAAGAAGCTGTTCAATGAACATAATTATGTGGTTTAATATCATACAGTGATCCTGTCCTAAAAACCAATTATACAATGTAAATAAATATCTAATGTTTCAAATAATTATTTGTATGTATTATAATTTAGTTGCTCATCTTTGAGTTTACTTTTGGTATTCTGGAAAATATCCATGTTAACCACAGGAAGAGTTTGGAAAAGTTAGTTAAATAATAGGGATTTAATATGGTAGCTTAGGTTAGCTACCACCTTTCTACCAGGAATAAATAAGCATCCGTCGATTGCACCAGTTTTAAATATTAGAGCAACTAAATTATAATGCATAAAAATAATTATTTTAAACATCAGATATTTATTTACATTGTATATTTGTTTTTAGTACAGGCTCATTGTATGATATTAAACCACAAACTTTTCTTCATTGATGGATTCTTAATTTTTACATAAATATGGAATGTGATTTTTTTGTAAATAATTCTTTAATTGCTGATATGGTTTTACAGTTGGGTACACTGAATCTGTATTGAACGTATGTATTTGTATATGAATTCTGTGACTTTAAGGAAGAGACTGATTATTTAATTAACCAATGGAATTAATTTGTTTGGCTATTTAATGAAGTTTATGGTGGGGTTCTTCATTCTGATGAAATCTTCTTAGCAGGACGAAAGCACTCAAATTGTGTGCTTTTACCATTCTGGACCTCATGGCGTTATTATTTTCTTGTTTTTGGCTGTGATATATTGCTCCACTGGATTTTTCTGTATATGGTCAAGAAATATGACAACATGGGAAGTGTCTGCTTAGAATACTTTTGTACAGTGACCATCAAAGTGTATACAAACCCCCAAACACAATTCTCCCACGATCTGGCCCTAAACCTAGGCTTTCCCTCCACAATCATCTTGGCCCATCTGCATCTATGAGGTCAAATATGTCAACTTAATCCCCTTTTCACATCCAATGAGATGTCTGCCATGATGAATGCTCCCTGCCAGGAAGGACTCTAAACAATGCAGTCCTGGATCCTAGTTTTTCTGCTCCCTAACTCTGCAACATACCATCCAAGACAAAGCTGCCTATACTGGAGCTGGAGAATGCATGCCAAACCTTACTGAGTTAATGACCCTTTATCCTGGCATACACTACTTTGTGATACCAAGTTCCACAGGCCCTTTTCCTGGCTTGTAACATCCCAAGACTCCTGCAGTCTTACCTTACCTTCACAATTGAAGGCCTGGAGGAAGCCACAGAAATTTCCATCACTTGACTGACCTTGCACTATCTCACCAGAATCAATAGCAGCATGAAAATCATTACTTGTAACTGACAGGTGTGTAATTGCCATGTTGGTGCTAATTACAACTTAATTGCTGTGATAGTTCTTCCCCATCCTGTGGACACCGCAGCAGCTAGCTGTCCATAGGGGTGTTGTGCTTCCTTTTCCCTCCAGATGCAATATCCTAAATTACTTCTGAAGATGACTGCTGTTGCCATATCATGTCCTCAAAGAAAACTTTAACCTCTGAGGCTATGTCTTGCCACCTGCGTTTTAAGTCATCCACATTTGCCATGCTGCAAAAGAGAAAACAAAACATTAACACAGTTCCTAAATAACCCAATTCTCACCTCCACCCCCACCTGTCCAATATTCATTCACTCTGCCCTGAAATTGCAACAGCTAATCATTTGCAAACAATAATATTAAGGACTACAAGCAGATTAAATACCATACCACAGCATTCCAAGTGTAAAATACCCCCTTAACACGAAAATTCTCTGCCCTATGCCTCTATGATTTTTATGTGCCTTTTAACTGCACCTTTTTTTTACTATATTTATTTGATGCTTCATTTCTTATGTTTTTAACATTAATTCTATTTGCTTTTTTTTTTTTTTTTGTATCTACTTGTTAGCCATGTAAGCCTACTGAACTCAAATGTCCCTTTCAGGAGCGATCTGATGACCCAGTCTAGCCAAGCAACTTACTTAACCCGAAGTAAGCAAACAGAGGTGGAAAGAATAAAATATATATCCTGGACTATGGGACAAACTTTCTGAATGGTCAGTCCTAATTCCATGTGCTACCTGCCAGCTTTTCTTTGCTCAAGAATTCCGGACAAAAGCTCAGAATGATAGGGGAGGGGGGGACAGGAGAGTTAAAGGAGAGGTGACAAAAAAGCCCTTACTATAAGTCACTTTTGAGCATTTCTTTCTATCAACTAATGAAATAGACAACAGGTTCTGCATCACTGTGCCTGCTCTGAACAGTAAGAGGCAGCCCCAATCTTCGAAACCCTGCTGCCTGGCAATACTGATCAGCAGCAACTCCCACCAATCCACTGAAACCAAAATATTATACAGGGGACAGGCACCACCCACCTGTTTAAAACCAAAAGGTAAGTAACTAGAGCTGGAGGGACTAAAATCCCTGTACACGTGGTTATGCCAGCAGTTTTGTGGTGGTTTGGCTTTAATTCTGCACCCTGGGCTAAGGAAGTAACTTATCAACAGCTCTGTCTTAGCCCTCTGTGTTGTTAACTGCTAGACCCTCACAGTATGACTGAAATCTACTCTCCCTTTCTTCCTTCACAACTCTTGGTCTTCCTTAGAGCAAAGATAGATAAAAACTGGCAGATTCCAGTTTTTCATACCTAGACCTGTCAACTTCTTCATTCAAGAATCAGGAACAAAGCTAACGATAGTGGGGGAGCAAAGCACAAGATCTGTGACAATGTCACAATTATTTTGATTCACTTAAACGTTAATAGAATAGCACAATTAGTCTCATTATGCCTTTTCTCAACAAGTCTGAAACTCTAAATCCTGGCATCATTGACTCACTGTAATCCTCAGTGGTGTACCAGGAATCAGTCTAGACCCAAACACCACTAAGTTAAAGACCCCCACTGGCACGCTCAGTCCATTTAACAAGTGCCCATCTCCTAACCCTCTACCTCTATGACACAAAGGCAATCTCACCTCACCACTTTTCCCCTAAAATATTCCTGGTCTTTTCATTTTTCTTTTATTAATTTTATGATATGAAGGTGTCATATCTACCACACTCCCATACGAATCACATGTGCTGGTCTGCCTATCCTCCTGGTCACCTAGACAATGACAACTCATACTTTGTTTAAAGTGTCAGTGCTAAGAGTCTTGGACCTCACAACAACCCTATAAATATCCTCACTGACCCCTCACATCACCTCACTTCCCTTCTCACCTGACCCATCATCTCTAACATATTTTGCTTTTCTAAAGTCCCTCACCTCTGGCTTTACTTTAAAGCAAGCACAGCCTACACTGTTAAAACCCATGAGTCAGAACACCAGGTGCAAATGTGTCTACCTACAAACTTCTTTTTTGCTTAGCTTAGAAGTATATGACTTAAGTGGGTTTATTTACTCTCTAGATTAAAATGGAGAACTGATGTGATAGTAAGAGTACAATGTTTAGTATAAACATACAGGAGGACATCAAGATGGCATTTGTCAATAGCAAGACATAAGTTTGAAGTTGATATGTTTCTTGTATAGTTGACAGCCTTAATTACAAGACATTAAGATATCAAGGTGCTGATAATCTGAATTAGGTTTAAATCTTATTCATTTATTTTGTTAGCTGCTAGCAACCATTTTTACATGATACTAGAGCATGCAACAAAATATGGATACTTTGCAGTGCAGAATGATGCAGATAAACCAATGCATGCATTTACATTTGGTTAGGACAGTAATGGTGGCAACATGTATTGCCAAACTGGTTGTGCTGGAAAATGTAAAGGAGCTACATTTTGAAATGCCTCTTCTAGTTAAGGGCATTACCAAATAACATGAATTGTCTACAGGTTATAAAAACAAATTTGTGAGGCCATAATTTTGTGTGTGTTTTTGCTCAGAACAGGGAAGTCTAGATGGGGAAAAAATAACTGGACTATGAGGTAATGAATTGCTGAGTACTTACTATGTGATTGAAACTACAGTGTTTCACCAAAGTCATATGTGTAAAATTAAAAAAGTCTGGCACTCAGTGAATGATTTGATGAATATTTCCCTCAATAAATTTGATCCAGAAAAAGCTCAGTCAGTCTACTTGTGAAATAATATGATAATTAGCATTCAGCCATTTAAGTTTGACTTGATTTTTAGCCTGAGACCTGATTTAACACCTCAGTGCAAGGGTGGACTTTTGACAGGGATACACTGAAATACATATTTTCTAATTTTAAAGTATATACTGTTTTGCTGCATGCTGTTAAGGGCAAAGGGAATAGTGAAGACCATGTATTACTAAAAATGAACACAGTACATTCTTAAAATGCTATCTATTGAACTACATTCATGACTAGGAATGAGAAAATGAGACTGACAGAGAAAAACACTGTCAACAATAAGCTGTATTTACCAGGACCTGCAACAGCAAAATGCCTGAAAATAATACATATAGGTCCTAAGGAAGATGGACATCAGATATTATTTCAGCAATGACTTCTATAAGAACTGAAAAAATCTATATAACTAAAAGGCACAAGTGATAATACAAGTGGTGGACTTCCAGAGACAGTTTTTTTTTTTTTTACAGAGCTGAATCCTGGGTTGAGAAGAATGAGGTGAATGGTTTCACTTTCACTAGGTTAAAAAGAAGAAAAGTGAAGTAGAGGATAGTCACCATTTGCAAAAAAAAAAAAAAAATAGATTTTGCAAAATTGCAAAATAGAATATGGAAAAAATAAATTGCCCAGCATCTTTGCTAGGAGGGTAACATTTACCCAAATGAAAGACCAAACTGATTTAGTAAAAAGGATTATCCTACTAATAGATGAAACCTGAATTACTGAGCTTCAACTCGCCAACGATCAGGTTGATTTTTTCTATCTTAGTTCAGGGGGTGTAGAAGGACTTGCCCTCCTTTAAAGACAAAGTGTTTTTTCAGCAAAATGTTTTTGGTGAAGGTAATTCAAGGATTCCAATCCTCAGTGCATTTGATTTCAACCACTCAGAAAGGAACCAGTAAAAAGGGATGAACCTAGAAGTAAATTTAAGTCAGATTTGAAGACTGTATGGACTTGTAAATATTGTGATCTAATTTTGTCCTTTTATTTTTCCTAACTTTCAGTATGAGGTATAAGAAAATGTATTCATAGATTCATAGATTCATAGATTAGTACTAGGCTAACTGCCCTTGTGAGCCATTTTAAGCCTAGCCAGTTATCCCTTGTGAGACTCAAACCCTGTACCTTGTGTTTGTAAGGCAAACACCTTAACCATTAGGCCACCCTCCCACCACGTATTATACCATGATCCCCCCAAAACGTGCACGCTGATTGGCCAGCGTGCCCGTTGTAAATCGAGTTATACTAATGGAAAAAGGTCCGGTCGCCCGGACTTTTTTCCATTAGTATAACTGTTTTAAACATGTCTCGCTATGTTAAATGGGTTTAACATGGCGAGCTTTAAAATAAGCAACGGAGATCTCCGTTGCTTATTTTAAAGCTGTCTCGCCATGTTAAACCCATTTAACATAGCAAGACAGTGTTTTAAAAGCAACGGAGAAAGCAAGATCTCCGTTGCTTTTATGTCGCTATGTTAAATGAGTTTAACATAGCGAGACAGTTTTAAAATAAGCAACGGAGATGTCCGTTGCTTATTTTAACTGTCTCGCTATGTTAAATTCATTTAACATAGCGAGACAAAAAGCAACGGAGATCTTGCTTTCTCCGCTTTTGCTCACAGCTCTGATGTACCGCGCAGGCGCAGTACATCAGAACTGCCGGATGCCAGACATCTGCGGAAGGGCAGTAAACAGGCATTATACTATGCCATTATTTAAGAAAAGTAACAGTTTCTTTTCTTAAATAATGTCATGGCATAATAGCAATAACCCACTTCTGGGTGTGGGTAATGCTAAATTTACCCACGGTTGGCTTTGTTTGGTCCCTCGGGCTTCACCCTCGGGACCAAACCACGCCAACCGTGGGTAAATTTAGCATTTCCCACACCCAAGCGTGGGTTATTGCTATATTAGTTTATATTTTAAGCAAAGAAGAAAATGAATACTGCAGTGTATCCTTGCAAAGTATTTTAGAGATCCATAGTCACAAGGGATGGGTTTCCCTAATTATTAGCATCGAAGCCATAGAATTTTGAAGAAAGAATATAGCCCATCTTTTTTTGATTTGGATAGACACTTAGGTTAGTGGTCCATTTTTTTGTATTGTGTGAGACTTGTCACTTTCTTAAAAAGATAAAAAAACTGTTTAATGCCTGTTTAACTATGTATTAAACATCATCTTAGAATGTAGAAATCCATTTAGGTAAATAATTCATTCACTATCTGCTGTAAGTGTGTAGTAATTCTTCATACAGTTTCTAAGAAAGACTTAACAGGAATGTAATTAGAAACAGTAAAAAAGACACCACAGGAACAAGGCAGCACAAAAATGGTCACTGTGTGTAGCAAACTGCTCACAAGCAAACGCCAAAACGTAGACTTGTTTAACACTTTATTCTATTTATAACTATTTTTAGTAGTGATATTTTAGTTTTTTATATTCTATGAATTTTTACGTTTTATTATTGTGATTTTATATTGTGCAAAATGTTTACACTGTGTGTTATTTTTACAGTATGTTTTGAGTTAATTGGTTCAACACTTAATTGATTTATTATGTAATTATTTTAATTAAGGTTAGTATTTAAGATGTGGAGTTAGGGTGTCTTGTGTTCATTTCTGATGAAGTGGTTGACGAAAACGGATTGTGAATAAAGCGTTAAACAAGTCTACGTTTTGGCGTTTGCTTGTGAGCAGTTTGCTACACACAGTGACCATTTTTGTGCTGCCTTGTTCCTGTGGTGTCTTTTTTACTGTTTCTTGGTTCTGGTGACACCTGCCTGGTTTTGTTTCTTTCTCAGGAATGTAATTAGCCTTTTGCAACTAAGCCAAATGACATAAATTTCTCAGATTCTAGTGGCAGTACAAGGATTAGTACTCATGTGTTGGATTAAACTGGTATCTTTTTGTCTTTGCAAAGTTATTCTGCTACTGAGAGGAGTATATGAAGAAAGCAGGGTTATGTTAAGCCAGTTTACTGCAACAAGTCATTCACATGTAGCCAAAATGGCACAGATTGTGCAAGCTCAGCATAATGACTATATTTAAAGAGGCAAATGAAAACAATATCTGGGAAGATTATGAATGCTTGCTGGTGCCAAATGATAGCTGATTCCCCACATTTGTATGGATGCATTCCCCTCACCAGGTATACCTGTCTCAGTTTCTGGTATGCCTTGTCTGTCTGCATGCATTGCAGAATGTCCTACAGTACCTGCAGTGGTTGCAGGTCTTCATGAAGACCATATAATGCACTTTACATCTCTGACAAAATGTGAGTAGTAGCTGTTTGGGCCTGGATCACTGACAGTTACATCTGCTGAGTGATGACAAGGGCAACAGATGGGTCAGTGAAAGTTCTGGAGTTGTGGCAGTGATGGTCTCCTACACATCTCTCCTCTATGCTGGGTACACACTCGCCAAAGCACTGTGTCATTTAAAGGGTATGTGTGGTGGTGACACCCGTGTAGCAGGATTGGGTTTTGACATGGTTGGCACAAAGATCTCTGAGCACAGGTAATGTTGGAAGTTCATTGTGGTCCTTCTTAGCTATGTCAGTTGTGGGTGATGTGAGTGTACCCCACTGTTAATGTTGTTGACAGTGCAACTGTGTCATCATACTGTGCCATGTACATGTTGCCATCATCATTAGCTATCAGTAACCTACTGACTTCAGACATGTGCCTCTGAATGCATACAGACATCATACCTGGTCAATCTTGATACATATTTTTGATCCTACTGCCATGTAGCACACAGACTGCCATATACTAGTCTTATACATAGCCTATTGATACATGCATATATTGCGGTGCTGGCTGTCACTATTGCAGTCCTGATGTCCCTGGATGACATACATGCAACTTTGTTTGTCTGAGTCAACCATTCACAGGTACAAGTCAGTGTCCTACAGAAATGGATCATGCAAGTACTCACCTGGGGCAGTCATCTCCATTCTAACTACCACATACAAACCACCACCAACTATGAGTTCTGTCTCACTGACTTTGGATGCCAGGAATTCCTCTGCCTCTGGAAGATGCTTCTATGTTGGTGATCCTCTCAAGAGTCAGTATGTCTCTGACAGTTTCCTTTGCCTTAGTCTTGGCATATAGCAATTTAGCCGCAGTCATGTGATGCACCTGTTGTATTGTTCTGTTATACCAGGCTGCTGAACTGATGTCCAGCAATGGTATCTGCCATACCTGGTTCTGTAAGGCACAGTCAGCTTTACCATTCTTAAGGATATGCATGCCATGTATGTGTTGGGCCTGTAGTAGCACCCGAGTCTCCTCTATGGAGAATTTCATCAGCCATTGCCATTCTTTCAATACCATGCCAAGACATGTACACAAGTTATACATGTAGCTCAGTGAATGTATGCATGACAGACCATATCAGCTGACAGTTGTCTGCAAACTGTCAACAGCACACTTGTGGTGGCAACAGCCCTGTGTGCTGCTATAGATTACTGTTTCTGACACTGAATAATAATGTGGCAGCTGTGGGCATTTTAGGCATGCTTGCTGTCCCACTAACATGTGCCAGTATCACAGACTGTACTGGGTGTACTGTAAGTCCACTATCCCTTGTAACATGTCATTCTTTCTGTGTGCATATGACAAAGTCTGGGGACACCTACATGACAGGACTATAACTGAGCCAGCTTAAGTTCCTTCTGCCCTGCCACAGTACTCCAGGCTGTCCTACAATTTCCCTGTGTCATGCCTGGTTGAACCCCACCATAATGGTGCAACCAGTTCAGCTTGTCCCTTGTGCCCTGTCAGGCTGAATCCCCCCTGTCAATCTTCTGTCATTACCTGTGCAGTGATGCCATACACAGTACGCTGCTGCATGACAGCACCAGTTGCTGTTATGCTCCCTGGAGTGATGACTGCAGACCAGAGATCCACTAAAAGTTATCCTGTTTGCTTTTTAGTTTCCCTATATGGCAGCATGTCACATTATTATTGGCAACACAGAGACTTACAATAATGTAGTTTTCCTCAATATGGCAACCATATTTTTTTATCCCTTTAAAATGGGGTTTGTAATGTGATGATTATGCTAATGAGGTGATTTAGTGTGTCACATCTGAACTGTGCCAGTAACATGATGTGTTATCATCCTTATTCCAAGCTAAAGGGCATATTCTTGCTTATGCTTATGCCAGAATAGAGGTCATATAGAATATGCATCCCTATGGAGCCTGAACACATTAATTAAACTTTGCATCATGCGAATGACCATAGGTGCTGTGCAACCTATTTGCTTATTGTGCACCTCTTGGACTTTGAGGTCATGTAGAGTGTATGTGCCTATGCAGTATGGCTACACTAATGTCACTTGCATTTCACTATTGACTGTGTATCACATTACTATTGATGGGCATCTCACTACCTTTCTTCTTGTCAATCCTCATTATGTGGTGTAAGCGACATGTGGCCATGTGCTCTGACTACCATTGAGTGGACATGACCTCAGCAGGATCAGTGGCTGGTTTCCCAAGTGGTGCAGCAGTTGTAAATAGATCTTGCATTCCCTGCTGCAAATGGATCATTAGGAGTGCCTCCTGTCAGACATGAAAGCTTGCCATGGTGGTGAGCGATGCAATTGCACTATCTGCTCTGGTAAACAGTGCCAGTATAAGTATAGAGATCAGAGTAGGCACCACCAAGACCTTCTCCACAAGGGAGAAGAAGAGGTCCTGGAGAAAGAGGCACCTTTTTAGTGTAAGTAGTCTCTTTTTGCATTGTCACCCTATGGTAAGTTCTGTAGTTATAAAATGTCCTTCTCCTGTCAGGACTATACTGTGCTCATTACTGTATGTTTTCTCTAGTTACTGTGATAGTTTATTAAACGGTATCACCTATAACTGTAATGTAATTATGTTATATTTTTTCAGTTTTCCATTTGTAGAATATGTTTTGTTGATTTGTTTTTCTCCGCCTGAAGTAGTATTTTAATAAACTCTACCATGTAGGACTGAACATCTGTATCTGTGTCTTATTTTTTTTCTTCCATTTTTTTATGATAGTGCTTTGTTGGTTTATTTTTCTCAAATTTTCTTTTTATACAAGATCAGCCATAGTGCAAGAAAATGTGAGTTGGTTGGTTAGTTGGGACTGCCCTCAGTAATAGCCATCATGTTGACTGCTGGGGACCCAGTGGTTCACAGACCTGCCTGTGTGCAATGTAATGAACTGTATACATTTTTCTTTCTTAGTCTGCTTTGCACAATTGCAATTTCAAATCTAATACTCTGCAGTGTTCTGTACTTGTTCAATTGTAAATACTTCATTTTATGTATTATATGCTCTTCTTGAATCAGGTTTGTAGCTGAAAAGTGTCAGTAGAGAAGTCTAGCTACTTAGTTATCAAATAAAAATAAATACATAAGTAAAGGTCAACCTGTGGAACCTTATCTGTAGAGCTAACCACTGGTCTTTGTTGTTGCTCCACTAGTGGGCATGTAGGTTTCTCATCAGGCAGTGGTGTAGAGAGGCCTTCCTGGATCACCTAACCTGAGGAGCAGTGGCTGGTCAGGTGGACTGAGGTGGACCTGTGGCTTGATGCCTGAATTAGCATCCTGGAGTGCCTCCTAGTGCAGCTTACAGAGTCACAATGCAATCCATCTCTGACTATCAGGCCAGCAGAGGTGAAACCTACCTATGATATCAGTTACGGATGAGCTCCCTCATCCTTCCGTAATCTCCCATCATTATGTTTCTCCCCATCCCTTCTTTGTAATCCAATCATCCCCATTACCAGCTGTCCACCCTCTTTCAGTTTGCACCTCTCCATTGTTGCTATCCTTGTCAATCTTAACTTTCCCTGTCAGTATATTTTATGTGCTATGTGTCTGTTTGTCTGCCATGGCATCCAACTTTGTAGCCTTCTTCCAACCCATACCTTCCACAAACCTACCCTTCTTGAGGAAAATGAAAGACAGCTACCTATCCCAAAAAGTATATCCTTCTTCCTTCACACCCACACCAGTCTTCCCTTTCTGTTGTCCTTCTGCATGTTCCTTTGCTTGCTCTTCCCGATTTCTGACTGTCCTATGTCCCCATTTCCTTCCCATTTTATATAATAAAAATGAAATTGTCACTCTGCTATGATACCCTTGTATGTAGTCCCAGCTGTGCTTATATAGCATCCACAGAGCACTTTGATGTGCGTGTAAATGTCCATAGCATTGGACATTTTACCTGCATGCTAGTATCCTCCGGACACATGCTCATTTATAATGTGGTTGGCAGCCATACACGTCCTCCTGGCTGCAAAAAATTCATTTCACAGCACTGTAGCACTGTCCCCAGCTTGAGTTTGATATGGTGGCACTCATGCATGCTTAATTCCTGTCAGACCATGCTACACAGACATTGTTATGCTATTTATCACAGATTATTTATGTCAGGTTTCCTTCAGAATACCCCATGCAGAGCGATCTTTCTGTGTCTTCTCCAAATTAAAGTGAAAGAAAAGGTAATGTGCAATTGTTAGCCTGCTTCTGCTTGTTTAGTACCTGGACATTTTTTCTGGAATAGCCACATCTAATTTTCTGACCTGTGTCAAGTTCTATGTAGATATGGAAATAATTTTTATGATTCTGTGACTGAGCATGTATTTTTATTATTTTGCAATATATAATAGTGAAAATCCATATTCTTGTCCCTTATATTATTTTCAGAATCACTTTATGAATCATTCTTTCTCTGTGAAAGAAATGTTATAATGCTCTGTTTTTAGCTAGTTTTTAGTATTTATTTTATGTTTTGTTTTTACTACAGTGAAATTGTACAGATAGTGTGGGTGATATGAGCTACATTTCTTGGATTACCACTCTCAGAATAAATTTTTGCAAATAAAATACATCCTCCTAACACTTTTAATTGTTTTCTTAGTATGGTAATTCTACAATTGCCCCAACATTTCATTAAAATGAATAGCAGTAAGAACCGAGATGCTATACTACGCTGTGCTGTTCATTCACAAGGCAAATCCCTTCTCCCTACCTGTATAGTAGCATGATATGGATAGACGGTCCATGTCCTGATGCTATGTCCCAAAACTGTAAAGGTTATGTTTTTTGCATTCAGCTGATCTTTTAGCTTAGTGGTGATTTCCATGTATGCCTTCAGAGGGAACAGCAGTTTGAACAGCTGTGACAATTTCATATACTATAGGTTAAATCACTGGGGCATATCAAACATCAGGGAGCTGCATGTCGTATTTCTGAGTAGTAACTGCTTAAGTCATGTCTCATCTTGAGGATTACACTTGTTTGTTGTTAATTTTTTATACAAAGAAAAAGCAAAATTCTACTGCTGGTCTTTTTATAGAAGTAGACACTTAGCAATCATCTTAAAAATTAGTAATAGGGATTGTCTTCTTAGGTAAGCAGAAAGTGCGTCATGGAAGTCTTAGCCTGGGTGCACTGGAGGAGAACATCGTGTTTCAATATTATAACTTAAACAGATCTTTTCTTCTTAGGGACACAATGACACACCATTGCCAGGAATCTTTTTTAAATAGCAGGATGTGTGCTTTTACAGGTAGATCCAGTAATTAGTCTGATTACATCTGAGAAAGGTGTGGCTGATGATATTTTTTCTACACAGTGGGAATATAGAAGGCTTAGGGGAAAAAGTTGTATTTTCTTGTACAAAAAAATTCTTCAAAAATAAAAAATAATCATGTAGTTTCTAAAACACTGGACTCCCACTCTAATACAAAATATGCAAACAATTACTAGTAGTCCCTCACTGGTGACATCACGTTTAGTGTTTTTTTTCCCCATTTTTTAGGAATTTTTCTGGATAGAAAGACACATTACTGACATTATTACAAATTTATTGGTGTTTATTTTATTAATAGTTTTTGTGCGTACTTATTCTTTTTTCCATAATGGATGACTTAAAAGTATCAACTGAAGGATCTTTCAAGTCACATATTATTCCTAGAATGTGATCAGTGTTGTTTGTTTATTCTTAAGAATTCCTCTGAGTCCTTTCCTAATTGCACAAATTGTACTACGTTATCTGAATTAATTATTATCCTCCAGGGCAAAACCTCAGATTAAGATCACTGTAGCTGTTATTGTAACAGAGCACTTAAGACTGTTGTGGCATTTGTGGATTCCCGGAGTGCTGGCTGTCATGGGAGGTTAAAGACGCTTTTAATATGATAAAGTCAAATCAGCTGATGATGGAATGGAAAGGAGAACATGTGCTTCTATGTGATGAAATTAATCCTAGAGAAAATTCTACTTTGGATTCTATTGGTGTAAATACTGGGGATATTAATGATACTAGTTCTGAGTTTGGTAATAATGAGGATTTGAAGGTGAAGAAAAGAAAACATAAAATTAAGCACCTATTACAAGCCAAGAGATAACGAAACATCACTTGTGATAGGAAGTAAGCAGGGCAGTAAATGAAAGAATAAAATGGAGTGTGGTCAAAAGAAAAAAAATGCTATATTAGATATTTCTGAGAGTTCTTATCATAATTAGACTCACAATAAACAACAAATAAGGCCATTTCAAAATTTGCTAAGAATGTCATTGACTTTGTATCCAGAATTTGCAGATCATTCCTATAATGGTATAAACATGGTCCAACACAGATAAGGATGGCAATGCTAGAAGTAAAGATTTGATGTTGGAGGGTATATGTCTTGCTTACCTGGCTGTAGTAATGATTTGACTATATCCAGATCAGCCAAGCTTAAGAAAAGGGCATTAGGAGGAGCAAGTGTTATTGATAAGCAAGTGAAGCCTTATTTTAGCATGAAAAATTGTAACATAGATTCTAGTAATGATGATATTTTGATTTTGGGGATTCAGTTTAAAAAAAACTCTGTTTGTAGGTTATCGGATTTGAGTAAATTTAAGATCTCAGTGTCATTATCGGCACTAAAATTAACTGATGTTGCTTATCTGTTAGGAAGGTTGCTTAAGGGTAATGTATCAAACAAATTAATAATAATACATGCTGGCACCAATCATTAAAATATATGAAAGATTCTGTATTTAATATTTTAGAACTACCTGAAACAAGAAATATACAGGTGGTATTTAGTGAAATCCTAACAAGTGAAAAAAATGGAATGATTATGGTTTTACCAAAGTCTGTAATTATAACACATAGATATGGCAATTTGGAACTGTGTAAAATATTTTTATTTTGAAGTACTGGAAAGAATTTATAAATAAAAATCATATGTTTTGTTGATAGGCTATACATGAACCGTTAAGAATCTGGCTTTATAACAAGAACAATGACAGAGTATATTAAGTCTTACTTATGGTATCAAGAAATATTCACAGCGGATGCAACAGGCTTGATTTTATAGGCTACTATTTATGCAATGCACAAACTGTGAGAATCAACCATAGTGAATTGTCTTTAATGTTATATGAAAGGTTTAAAATATTTGAGTTAACAGTGCTTGTTCAGTATCTAACTTATCCTTTCCAAAATGTAATTCTTATGTCTCTGGTAGATCCAATATTAAGCATGGTGATGTTTTTTATTAGTTCATAATTATATGTAAATTCTCACTGTGGATATCCTTTTGAGATCAAAGACCAAAGTCCATTAGGTTTATGGTTAGCTATTGTACTCCAGGAATAAAGTCCAACACTCACAGAGAATAGCTGAAAGTGCTGGACAGGCATCTAGCTCATAATAATTATATACTTTTTGGGTGATTTTAAATATTACACTATTGACTGTAAAGAGGGTGGAGCTAGCAATTTTACTTGTTTTTCATCAGTTTAAATTATAGTACAGGAGAGGACCAGATGAATTAGAATTTTACATCTTTTAATGACAGATAACCCAGAGTTAATTTCGGAAGTCAATGAAGGATCACCACTAGGCAAGTCTGATCCTAATTCCAGTATTTTTCTTCTCAGAAGATAGTAGTCAGTATATCTTGATACCACACCAAGAACTTTATTAGATAAAGCTTTCGGGTCTACACCCTTCATCAGTATGAGTCATTACAAAAAAAAATCAACATTTAAATAGGAGAATATAAAATCACATGCTTCAGCCCATCCCACTATCTAATTAACAATCAAAACTAAAAGTAATATGCAACTCATAAAGGTCTATATAAAAAATACTAAAAAGAAGACAAAAATCTTGCTTTACATAAAAACTCTTCTGTTCAAAATAAAACATAAAATTATTAATAACTTATATAAACATTTAATATATCTATACACAAAAAAGAGAAGTCACTGATAACATCTAACAGTCTATGGTGTATTACATCAGGTGAAAAAAACTTATCATAACCTATTAAAGCCTCTCTCTCTGCCTTTTAACTAATACTGGCTTCAAGCTAACTGCATTATTCAAACCAGGGGGTACATCTGCCTGTAGCCTAATAATCCACTCTAATTCTCTCAACTCCAAAAAATTGTTAATGTCACCTTTCCTTAAACTCACTTCCATTTTACTTAATACCCTAAATTTAAATACATGTCTTTCACCTTTTTCCATGGCATGCTTACTCGGAGCATTTGTCAATACTTTTCTTCTTACTTCAGATTTATGCTCTACTATTCTCTCTCTTAGTTTTCTGATCGTTTTGCCCACATAGAACGATGTACATAAGGTACACGTAGCTAGATACACTATCCTTTCCTCATTACATGCAGTTACCGTTTTTATAGCAAAAACTTCTCCTGTTGTTGGATGTTGAAATTCAATGTGTCCTTCATATAAATCATTGCAACAGGAACAATTGTAACATTTAATCATCCCTTCTATTTTATTTTTTCTTTTAGTTTTAACCTGAAAATCGTTATAGCATATTTTCTGCTTCAGAGCTTCACAGCTCCTATAAGCAAACCTTGGTTTATCACCTACAATTGATCTTATCTCAAGCATAGCGAATAAAATTGGCCAATTCCTTTCTACTATATTACACACACTCCGTGTATTTAAATTGTATGTTGTCATATACCTCAAGGTTTCAACAACTGCAGGTGAACCATCATTTGCTTTCTCATTACCGACCGCCAATATTGGTCTATATTTAATCTGTCTACCCTCTATTACTTCTTCCCTTATCTTATTTATCAAATGTTTAGAATAACCACTTCTCTCAAACTCTAATGACATAATTTCTACCTGCTCAGAAAAAACAACCTCAACTGTATTCAGCTTACTCAATCTTATAAATTGTGCTTTAATTATTCCTTTACAAATATGTGGAGCATGCATACTGTCCCTATTCACATACCTCAAAGCATCTACCTCTTTTCTGAACACCTTAGATTCTAATCTGCTATTAACCTTAAACAACGTTACATCCAAGAAATTCATACTACTAACTGAAGCCTCCATTTTAAACTTTAGAAAGTCAGTTGAGCTATTGAGGTATTGTACATAAGCTTCCAATTCCAATAGGGACCCCTTCCATATCATAAAACAATCGTCCACAAATCTTTTGTAAAACATTTTCTCATTTGAGTAACTACTCTCATCAAATATAACTTTCTTCTCCCACTCATAAAGCACAAGATTAGCATACGTGTTGGCAATGGGAGTGTCCACTGCCACACCTGTAAGCTGCAGAAAAGGTTGTGCATCAAAAATAAAAACATTGTGTAACAGAACTACTTCCAAAAGAGAACAGATGGTCTCAATGTCTCCTTCCAATCATCCTCACCTCCTTATTCAAAAAATCACGTATAGCATTAACCCCATAATCATTGGGAACAACAGTGAAAAGTGAGGTGATGTCCATAGTAACCATAATATATTCAGCCACATTATTACTCAACTGCCTGTTATAAAGACTACCTAAAAAATCATTTGTATCCTTTAACACAGTGAGACAGATATCCAAATATTTCCTCCCAAAACATTTAAATATTTGGAAATGGGTTATGTCACCCATCCCCCACCCGAGACAATAGGTCTCAAGGCTGGGTTGGTGATATTTTTGTGTATTTTTGGGATACCATATATTTGAGGTGTTCTAGGGCAAGGGACAGTCAAATAATTAAATAATTCCACACTCAAATCATCATTAATCTGAAGCTCATAAACAGCCATATTAACTTCAGTTACTATTTGCTGAACTTCCACAAGGGAAATTCTCCTAAATGTATTTAAATCATTCAATAAGAGTTTAAAGTTTTCAAAATATTCATCCTTCTCCATTACCACAATTGCTCCCCCTTTGTCAGCTTGCTTTATTACTATAGTATCACATGCTTGTAATTCCCTCAAGGCCAAGTGTTCAGCAAAAGTTATGTTATAAAACCTTTTACGAACAGCATTGCTATTATAGTACAGTCGTAATTCACGTTCAACAATGTTAGAAAATGCATTTAAAATAGGGCATAATACTGGCATGAAGACACTTAACTTTCTACAAATTGGCTTATACATATCATCATTTTTAAAAATCATTTTGAGACCAACCAAACGCACAAACATTTTCAGGTCTATAATTGCTTGTACAATGTCATCCCTTGCATTGGGAATAAATTTTAAACCTTTACTTAACAATAATAGTTGTGCTTCTGTCAATAAAACCTTAGAGAGGTTTACAGTACCTTTATTTGGTTTAACTATTGCTTGACCAGCTTGTTGTGCACCAACGGACTGTTGTTCTTCGTCTTCCCTAATACTGCCTGCTGCTGTTGCTGTTGATACTGCAAGCGGGACTCTTTCGACTGTACTTGCGAAGCAACTTTCTCCGGTTGCTTCAGCAAAAAAGGAGAAAAAGAAGTTATCTCCCTTTGCAAAACTTTTTTATTATTCGAGCTTGTCGCACTAGCCGCCATACCTTCCCTTACTCTGGGACGTACAGCATCTTCCTTCATAGCCTCGGACCCGCCATTACTGGAAGTTAAACTTTGTACCACGCTCTCTCCTTCACTTAAAGATACATTGCCATTTTCAGCTAAGGAAGAGTTTTTATGTAAAGCAAGATTTTTGTCTTCTTTTTAGTATTTTTTATATAGACCTTTATGAGTTGTATATTACTTTTAGTTTTGATTGTTAATTAGATAGTGGGATGGGCTGAAGCATGTGATTTTATATTCTCCTATTTAAAATGTTGATTTTTTTGTAATGACTCATACTGATGAAGGGTGTAGATCCGAAAGCTTTATCTAATAAAGTTCTTGGTGTGGTATCGTGGTTTAGTTGAATTTTAGCAGTAACACCTATTGTTGTTTTTAGTCAGTATAACTTACCAGTAAGAAGTATAATTTTTAATTACTTAATTATGAAGGAAACAACACGTGATGGACTGGTTAAATACAAGTCTTTAGTGTGATACAACTGAGGAGATTGATAAATATTCTTTTAAAAGTAATTCCTTACATAAATGGTGGAGTTGGAGAATGATAAAATGTTATAATAGTAATAATGAAATATACATTTAGGCTTTAGAAAAGGTTTCATAAATTAAAAATAAAGCAAGATTAAAGTGGTGGTGCTGCGGTAGCATTGTCACCTCACAGTTAGACGTTGCCCGTTCGATTCTCAGAGCGTCTTCTGTGTGTCGACATGCATGAATGGGCATTCTTTCGTTGAAGGTTGTGCGTTAGGCCCGGCAAGTCAGCATGTAAAAATCAACTACCAATCATTAGCAGACCGGAATTCCGCTGTGGCAACCCCTAACCGGGAAAAGCCGAAAGAAGACCAATAGCTTACAGTACTAAAGTAAATCTGAAAAATTGAGGTTTGAAAATTTAATTATATTTAATGAGCACTTAGGCATATTACACTTAATATTAATTCATTCAGAAAGCTGATACATCCTGTAACTTTTTAATATATATACTAATGCACCTGATACTGAGATGTCCAGTATCAACGAGATTTTCAATAATCATTTTAGTAATGATATACAAAGTGCATATGAAACAGACTGCAATATTAGACTGTCAGTGTCACATGATACCTGTCCATTAATTAGTATTAGCAATATTAATAAATCTCTGAAAAAATAAAAAAAATAACACATCTATGGGACTAGATGGTATACCCTCAGTTGTAATGAATAAGCTTATATCCACACTATTGCCTATTTATTTATTTTCAACAAACCTATTAATCGGAACTGCACCTCATATGTGGAAAATATCTAGTATTAACACCTATACAAAAGAAGGGTAAATCTACTGATTAGGTTCATAGGTAGGTACTAGGCTATCGGCCCAAGGGGCTAAGTAAGCCTAGCCAACAAAGTTCCCTGGCTTACACCAACCCAAGAAAGTTTCCTGTGCCCTTGTCGAGCAGAGCCACAGAAGTGACCCCTGGGGTGTATATGATATTTTAAACTATACGCCTGTTAGCTTAACTTCAGTTATGCCTAAATGTTTTAAGAAGTATTTAGCTGAGATAATACTTAAAGACACAAATAACATGGATATATTTAATTTACATTAACATGATTTTATTAAATGTAGAGCTCTTCTGTCAAACTTCAAAGAATTTTATGAACAGATAGACTCATATCAATAGCCATAGTTTTCTTTTGGTACTATTTTTCTGGATTTGACTAAAGCCTTTGATTTTATTTCTCATTTTTCTATTTGTAGAGTACAAATTATTGGGTAAGCAGTTTACAAAGATAGTAAACAGAGAGTGATCTTAAAAAGTACTGCTTCCAAATTAAACAATGTTGTTACAGGTATATGAAAGAGTTCTGTGCTTGGGCCACTGCTATTTAATATAGTATTTTCATCTGCTCTGTCATTTAATTCATTTTGCATGAATATATACACAGATGACTGTAAGATAGGCTTTGTTGTAGGAAGTTAGAGGAATTTTCAAGGAATTAATGTGTATTTAAAACATGTTTCTTCCTGGGCATTTCAAGTAAATATTCATCTTAGTAATAGGAAATGCAATGTTATGTCCTTTGGTATGCACTTTGGGATGCCAAGTATAAAAACGAACATCTGCCTACAGGAATTGACTTTGTTGAGTTATTTTGCTGTGTAGTCGTGGGTATATATGTTTCCAGTACATTATTGTTCTCCAAACATTTGGATTACATTATTAAAAGAGATTTTAGGTGGGTTTTCTCCTAACGATATTTCCAGTGGTAATACTGAAAATTTGATAAATCACAAGTTAATCTATATTAGACAGTAATGGAAAGCAATAATTAATTTTGTGTGTATAAAGCCAGGGACCTAAGTAAACTGGAATCTGTTCAAAGAAGGCTCAGTAAGAATATCTCTGGACTTTCAAATTAAATTATCAAGAGTGATATGGAATAACTAAATTGTTTTCATTACACTATAACCATTACACTGTAAATACTACAGATGGTAATGCTATTGAGTTTTCAGGCTTTAAAGTATGAGGAATTAAGATTATTATTAAATCTCTACATAAGTAATTGCAATACTAGTCTAAAGCATAAGATGTTGACATTTTCTGTAGGTTTAAGCAGGACAAATAAAGGCAATCTTATATTACTCAGCCAGTAGTGCCAGTGGCACAGCAGGTAACACACTAGGCTTTGGTGCAGATGGCCGTGGATTCTGTTCCTGCACTAGCTAGATTGATTGTTGACACTACATTGCAGCTTAAGGGGATACTGCACTGCTGAGTGTGTCATCCTTTGACTGAAACGTTACACTAAGGTCTCATCTGCTTGAGTTGGTAATAGCGCAGGTGGATGTAAAAGACCCTACTGCACCTTTCAAAAAAGAATAGGGGTTCTTTAGTTACATCTTTTTATATTATATGAATAATTAAAATGTTACTTCTATATATATATATATGTATATATATATATATATATATATATATATATATATATATATATATATATATATATATATATATATATATATATATACATATACAAAATGTGTGTGTGTGTGTGTGTGTGTGTGTGTGTATATATATATATATATATATATATATATATATATATATATATACATATATGTAAAATTGTTTAAAGTAGTCCTCATTTTCATGTTTCTACATCTCAGTCTATTGTTCATATATACATACTTTTTAATTCAACCCCACTCCTTTTTCCATAACCATACTTTTTTTTTAATATTAATGTTAATGTCCAATTTCCATTAAACATCATTTTATTAATCCTCTCATTCCATGATACACATACTACTTAAAACACCTTTTTATCCAAATTCTATTTTGATTCTATTCCCCTGTTCTTATAATAATCATTTTTAGTCATATCCATATTTATATTATCATAACTCTTTTTTTCTTTAATATGTACATAGTTTACTCCACTTTTTTAACTCTCTTACATTTTAAAAAGACATGCTCTGTTAGTTCTTCTTCACCAAAATACAAACATATTCTTTAACTTTTCTTTTTGTATGGCATATTAGCCATTACTGGCAATCTTTGTATTCCTGATCTCCATAAAAAAATCTTAACATTCAACACCATTTGTTTCTTTCTTTAATTGCTTTAGTCTTTTCCTCTGGAATATTTTCCCATGAATTAAAGCACTATATCTGATGTTGTTAATGTTCATTCCTTACTAATGGGTTATCTGTTTTGTCCTCGGAAGAGAGCCGGCCTTATATCAAGCTCACATCAGCCAAAAACTCTCAAGCCAAGATCCTACCCAGAATACTCTGCTCCCTGTTACCTCAGATCTCATTTGCCGCTTTGCTGTACAGCCGTGTCAAGCCACTCCTAATCAGCTAAGTGAATAATTTTTTTGAATGTTATATAGTTAGTACTTTAAAAGTTTTTCATTCAGTTATTTTTACTATACTCCTACCCTATCGTATCTTTAAGACTCTCCCCTATAGTCTCTTTCCTTTTATTACCTTTTTCTTACCTTTGAGGTAATTCTTCATTACCATCATTGGTAATCCTTCCTTCTCTTTCTCTTCTTACCCTTCTGGGTAGCCTTTCTTTACTCGTTGGTACTGTCATTCTTCTCCACATCATTATGTTTGATAAAAAAGTAGTGTTGGTTTAAAACAGTGTAAGGATTATGGCTGTAAGTTACTGCTTTCCGATGGCCATGATTTAGGTGTCTATTGCTTGAATGTCTCCCACCTTACTGTGGATCCCCTGTATGGGATTTGTAGAAATTTTTCGACCAGGACCCTTAATGAAAGAAAGAAGAAGTTAATCCTGAAAGGACTCCTCAAATCTCTTTCTGTGAGGTTATCTCTGGGTCGGAGGGCTCACCTCTCCTGCTAAACCTGTAAGAGGCCTTCTTCTTCCTCATCGAGGTCGCTCACTTTGTCTCCCTCTGGAGATCTCAAGGAGTTGACTCACAAGAAAGTGAAAATTGCTAGTCTGGAGCTGCTACCTGTGACTCTTTCAGCTCCAGGCACGGCACCGCCCCAGATGATTCTTGCTCCAGCCATGTCCTCCTTATCGACACCAGCACTGGAGTTCCCGGTGCAGACACTTACGGCTCCAACAGTTTTGTTGCAGCCTTTACCAGCACTGTCCCTGCAGGCACAGTCTCCTTCGGCACCATTGGTGCAATCCCCTTCGGCACCAACATGCCCTTTGGTGCAGTCCTTTTCGGCACTGTCTTTGTTATCAGGGCAGACACCTTCCTCGATGGCACCTTACCCATCGGTGCAGACACTTGCCCTTTTGTACAGACACCTTCAACTTCTATGGCATTGCCTTTGTCGGCACAGACTACCTCGACACCATTCTCCTTGGTGCAGACATCCTCGGTTCCGGGCTCTGCACCACTCGAACTAGCAAGGACCAAGTACTCTCCTCCTTTGGATCCGTTTGTTGGTAACCAATGTAGTCATTTTCTAGAAAGGCCAGAATCACCCTCGGGTATGATAGCGGTAAAAATTTTCAACCCCTGCGGCCAGCCTTGCTGTGACCTATTCACCTCCCAACCAACTACAAGGGCAGCAAGTATTTTGCTCTGATCCCTCCTTAGGGACAGTCACTGAGAGATGCTCTAGTCCACGCTTGGTCCTCAGGTCTACTTTATGCTTATCCTCCTCTCACGCTCATCTCCCAGTTTCTGAAGAAAGCACAGCAGTTGAAAAGCAAAGTGATCCTCATTGCTCCATATTGACCTCGACAAGTCTGGATTCCCCTTCCTCTGGCCTCACCTGCTAGATCGACCGTGGATCCTCAATCCATCCCCAATGTTGATCTCCCATCCGCAGGGTCTGACTCACCCCAATCTAACAACCCTGAAGCTGACAGCTTGGTTTCTCCACTTCCAATGATTGCCAGGCAAGATAACCTCTCGTCCCCTGTGTGTAATATTCTTATTGCATCTCATAAATCGTCCACCAGACTAATTTATCTCAGTAAATGGAAAAGGTTTTCTCTATGGGCAGTGAATAAACAATTAGACCCCTTGTCAGCCCCAATTTCAGTGGTTCTAGATTACTTGTCACATCTTTTCCAATCTAGGGTGTCTGCCTCTACTAGTCATGTTCATTTGGCTGCCATTTCAAATTTCCACATTGCTTTTCAGGATTCTTCACTCATGTCATATAGACTGTGTAAAACTTTCTTGAAGGGGGTTCTTCATCTAAAACCTCCCTTTAGAGAATCAGTAGAACCTTGGGACTTGGCCTTGGTCCTACAAGCCCTAACAGGTCTCCCTTTTGAACCTGCATCTTCATGTGATTTAAAATATCTCTTTTGGAAAATCTTGTTTCTGGTTGCAATCACATCAGCCAGATGATTGTCAGAACTTCAAGCCTTATGCATCAAACGTCCCTACCTTATCTTCCATAAGGATAGAGTATCACTGAGAACTAATTCTTCCTTTTTACAAAAAGTGGTGTCAGAGCATTCTATCAACCATCTATTGACCTTCCAGTATTTTTTCCTACTCACTCTAACAAGGGAGAGTATTGCCTGTACTCCCTGGATGTTCATAGGCAAGTACGATTCTATCTGGACAGAACAAAATCTAACCGTAAATCAGACCAACTATTTCTGGCCTTTTCTGGACCAAGACTAGGTCACCCTGTCTCAAAAGTTACATTGGCATCATGGTTGAGGAATTGCATTTCCTTTATCTGCAACAAGAACGATATCACCTTGCCTCACAGAGTGAAAGCACATTCTACAAGGTCTATGGCAACTTCAGCAGCTTTCCATGCTAGGGCTTCCCTCAATGATATTTGCTCAGTTGCCAAACCTCATACTTTTATCCTTCATTACAAATTGGATTTGGCCTCCAGAGATAGAGCATCTTTTGGCTGCATGGTGCTCAGGAATGTCCTTCCATGAGGGCCACCCAGGGATACAGGTAGCTAGGGACTCTGTCCCATCAGTAAGGAATGAACAAAGATTAACAACATCAGATAAGAAGTTATGTCTTACCATAACTTTCCATCTGTGTTGTTGATCTTTGTTCATTCATTACTCCCCACCCTTCATCCCCCTCCGGAGGTTCCTGGTTAATCACATATACTCCTTTATTGTAAGTCTGTTATGACCAGAGATAGCGTCTACTTTTGTCTATCAACTTGCAAACTCGATCTGAGGTAACAGGGAGCAGAGCATTCTGGGTGGGATCTTGGCTCGAGAGTTTTTGGCTGATGCGAGCTTGATATAAGGCCAGCTCAGTTCCGAAGACGGAACCAATAACCCATCAGTAATGAATGAATGAATAAAGATCAACAACACAGATGGAATGTTATGGTAAGACATAATTTCTTTTTTCTCATAATATTTTTGTACCATGTTTTTCTTTCTTCTTCAACTTCATTGTTCTTTATTTTCCACATTTTATCTTTTGTTGGCATTTCTGTTTCCTCATTATAACACTATTTTATCCTTTTATTACTTCGTATTGTTTTCCACAATTCTTCCTACTTATATTTAAACAATCATGTTACTAAATATATATTTCTTTCTTTTAACCATTTCAAAACCATATACAGATATAATGATGCAGCACATGCTATTGGATTTAACATACCTAATTCTCTTTCTTTGTTCATGTATAATGCTCCCTTTTTAACATATTTTAATGTAGATATCTGTGATGATATGAGGTATTGCCAGCTATGCCAGGAGTAGTAAGGCAGTGAATGCCAGCATAGCTAGCTGGAGGTTTGTAAAGAATTGTATGTCATTTGTATATCAAACTGATTTGTACAGATCCTTGTGATAGAAAATGTATTTGTAAAGTTGCTTGTGTTAAAAAAAATGTACCAGTAGTGGGTTCTGCTGGACAGAAGAGAAATGCACCTACATGTCAGACTGTGTTGTAACTGTGGAAATTAATGTATTATAACAGTGGATACTGGAAGAGAGGAGGTTTATTTCAATCCGGCTAACTTTGAAAAATAGTTTGAAATTAAATTACTTGGTAGGCCCTAAACATTGTATCTTCCAGTTCTGATTGCAGCCAGAGACGAAATGTCTTGAAAACAAGAACTAGGAATCCTTGTTGTATTGTCTGCAGCAGTGAAATAATTGCTACCATGGAAGGGTGGAAGTGTTGAAATGGTTTTATGGCTTCCAGATGCTATAGTACATCTTAGCAAAGCTCAATCTGTGTGTATGGTAACACATATGTGCGAGATTCTGGTTCAGTTTCCAGTAATGGGGGTAACATAGGAACCATAAGTCAGATGATCAGATGTATGTGATGTCATTCTGTAATCCAGACTGAAATGATGTTTTAATACTAGATGAGACAGAAGTTTCTGGGTAGTCTGTTTTTGAAACCTGACAAAAGAAGACCCCTCATCTACTTCATCTTGCCTTGCTCTAGTAAGTGACCATGGAATAGTAATTATTTAGATCAGTCAGGAAAATATAGTGAGATGATTTAATTACTGTTTTTCCTGTATCTGTAGGAATCTATTCATCTGTGTTATTTTAATATTTCCTGTGATTGAAACTTTGTTTATTGTAAATAGATATTCCATATTTTCATGTTCTTTTATTATTTATTATTAAATATATTTAAACTTTTCATTGTGGCTGGTCCTTTAGAGAATATTTTAACCTTTGAGAATACTTATATCTCTTTGGTGACTTTGTGGCCACTCTTGAAAGCCTTCCTGCATTGGTCCAGCACTATCATTTTTATTGATATTAATTTCACTCAGTATAATTGAGTACCCTTGTAAGAGCCTTAGAGCAGTTGGCTTTGTAATGTTTGGTGGCAGAGTAACTACCTTACAGACTGGGCAGAAGGAGGCATAAGTAGTAAATGTGTGCCAGCCTTTCCCAGGTGTGCATGTGAAAATCAAATCGCAAAGTGTATGTGTGTGTGTCATCTGCTTAGAGCAGGGACAGAAAACACTGGTTTCACTGAGAGGTTTAGACACTCGGCTAAGGACTCGACTCTACCACTGTGCCAGTGAGGAGTCTTACTAGGGACTTGGAGAGAAAGAGAGAAAAAAAACTTGCCCCTGGATTGAGTGTATTCCCTATATGCTCTTAAGGAAAATTGTGCTTGATGCAGAGAGCTACATCTGGAAATATTAGGTGTATCTATTTTTGTATCAAATGAACGTCCCTCTCCATTGTCAGTGGTGAGGATTTAGGCTCCTTATTATATCCTATTGCTTTCTGTTACTTTCTTTATCAAAATGTATTCCTAAATGGACATTTCTTTCATACAGAATTGTTTACCTGCTATTTTTATTAAGTATTCCATTACTTTTGCTTTTATCTTTGTTTATTTAAAGTAATGCCAATTTATTTTAATCAGGTAAATAAAATGTAACATTTCTTGTCCATTCTCTAATTTTAGTAGTTTTAATAATATCATCTGCATATGACATCATAATTAAATTTCAACATTTGTATGACTTGTATATTTTGCATTCATTTTATGATTAACCTCTCCAACTACTGTAAGCATAACTAGACCAAATAAAATACTACTCATAAGACACTTTTGTCTTATATTGTTACTCATGTCAATTTCTTTACTTAACCAACCATTCACTAAAACTCTTACTTTGTTATTATATACTGGTATACATGCTTGTTTAATTTTATTGCTAATAATGTACATTTCTATTGTAATCAAAAGCTTTGTTAATATCACCTACCATAAGTTTTATATCTTCTCTTTCCTTTTTGCAGTTGTTTGTCTTTTGGCTTTTCCCGGTTAGGGGTCGCCACAGCGGAACTCCAGTCCACTAATGATTGGCAGTTGGTTTTTATGGTGTCGAATTGCCAGCCCGACGCCCAACCTTCAACAAAGGCATGCCTATTCAATGCATGTCTTTTGAACGCCCACTCGACCGCGGGGAGGACATGCAGACTCCACACAGAAGGCATTCCCAACCCAAGTTGAGAATCCAATGGGAGAACTTCTTGCTGTGAGGCAACAACGCTACCGCTGCACCACTGCAGTATCATCCATTATTTCTGTTATTACCATTAATAATTATTTTCATCCTATTCCTTTCATAGCATATATAGTTTTGTCCATTATGCAGTGTATCTTATTCTTAAATCTTTTCTGTATTATTTTCATAAATATCTTATAGTCTGTGTTGTTTAACACTTCTTTTTCTCCCTTTTTCCATATGAATTTTAGTATCCCACTACATAACTCCTTACTATTTAAACCTTCAGTTAACCATTTATTAAACACACATAGTATGTATTTTTTCTGGCATTTTTCTAGATTTTTATACTTTTCAAATCCAACTCTGTCTAGACCACCTGGTGATTGTATATTTAACTGTTTAAACACATTTTCTAATTTATGCAAAATAATCTCTTTTTTGTATTCTCTTTTAATTTGTTCAGATTTTTTTTACTTCCGATATCCTTGCACTTTGTCTCTTTTTCTTTCTAAATATTTCTTCCATGTAACTTACAATTTGTATAATCTGTTATTGATTTTTCTTTTAATTACCTTCATCTTTCATTTTTCTCACCACACTGCTATCCCACTTCACTATCTTACTTAAATATGGTGATGCATGTTCCTTTCTGCCTTGTAAAAAAAATCTTTGTTTATATACCAATTCTTTCATTTTATATAATTTCTCTTGTAATTTTCATAGTCTTTAAAATAATTTCATAATATTCTCTATTTTCTAAACTAACGTACCTGTAGAATTCTTAACATATTCTTGATTTTCTTTCTTCCTTACTTTACTCTGCTACTGTAAATAACCCCCTTTATATTTTCTTTTAATGGCAATCTCCCATTCAGACCAACTATCATATAATGGTTTCAGAGTGGGAGGAACCAGTTTTCTACATTTCATAATGCCCCTCATTCTTTACATATTTTCCTCTTTTCTTTTTATTCCCTCTTAAGTCATAAGGTGGGAGGTTTGTATAATGGTTAAGGTGTTTACCCTACAAACACAAGATGCAGGTTTGGGTTCTTACATGGAGTAATTAGCTAGGCTTAAAATGGCACATAAGAGCAGTTAGCCTAGTACCAATCTGTGAACCTATGAACTAGTAATATGATTCTTCCATAACTGAATAATTACTTTCTTTTCTGTCCCATTATTTTTAATTTATTCATTTTATACCCTTTCCTATTTTTGTGTATTCTGTATTATGATATATTTCAAAGCATATTGTCAAGTGATCTGAAAAAAAAAATGTTACGATAGTTTCCAATTGTGTTGTACACATTCCTTCTGACACTATAACTAGTTTCAGATTTTATATTTCCCTGTCTGTATGTCCATGATTTTCTATTCCATATAATCAATTTTCCACATTTCATAATGTCCATTATTGTTTACATCCTTTTCTTTTTTTTTATTCCCCCCCTAAATCACAATTAAAATCTTATGCAATTATAATATGTTTATTTACAACTATATAAGCTAATATCCTCTGAAAGAAATTATTTTTTCTTTACTAGTCACATAAGCATATATAGCTATAATTCTATAGACTGTCTCTTGCCAGCTTAAAACTGCAATTGTTGATCTTCCCATTTTTACTAATACGACAACTAGAACCTTCACTACTCTTCCGCATAATACTGCTATTACTAAACACTTTTCATTTCACATGATCTCCCCATCCCATAATTTTGTCTGCAATCTTTCTTCATATGTGAAAAAAATGTTATATTTTCCAAATTAATATCAACATGACACGCGTTACACCATTCTAAAATCCCTATTCCTTTTATGTTTTTCATACTGCGTACTTTAACTGAAAGCATCCTTAAATTATTCCTTTCTCTGTTCCTTAATTTAAAGAATATATCTTGTTCCTATACGATTTTCTTTAATTTTTATTTGTCATCCATTTCTTTTCTTTTATAGTAACACCTTTAATTTATTTTCCTGTTTATATCTTTTACCAGTAGAATTTTTTTTCTCTTACCACCTACCAACTTCTATCTTCTTTGTCACTAACTTCCAATTATATTTCTAATTCTTCTCCTTCATTGTTTCTTTTACTATCTCCTTTTTTTCTTCTAAAGTTTCATTTATTTCTATATCTTTTTTGTTTCTGATTTGTTCTTTATCATTGCCCTCATTTATAATGCTTGAGTCGTTCTCTTTTTCTTTACATTCCATTCATATATGCCCATTTGTTTACATCTTTGACATTCAGGTTGATGCTTTATGTTCTGTTTTACCATATATGTAACACTTCTTTTTATCTCAGCTATTAAATAAATGACCTTATTTCCCATAAAATATGTTTTTATTATCCCAAATATTTTACAACACCCTTGTTTTCTTTAACATTTATGATACTCAGAGTATGTACAAGTTATTTTTGTTTCCATTTTTAAAATGACATTACAATCCTATCCTACTCCTATTATCATAAACTTTTGAAATGTCCATTACTACTTTATAAATATTTTTAAATCTCCTTTTAAAGTCTCTCTTTCCACTTATTTGTGAAACTGAACATGTATTTTCTTTTTAGTCTCTCAAAAAGATGTTTTAACCACATATTCATTCCATGGATTATTATTCTGTCTTTTTTCATGCTCACATAAAAACTTTTCTGTGCCTTGTACAGTTTCAAAAAAGTCACCAAATGTCTCTTTATTAACAAAAATGAAAGCTCTTACCTCTTGTGTTTTCATGCCCATATGTAGAATTACATTGTCCCATTCCTCATATCTGTTCAACTCTTGGCTTCTTTTGCTTTGTACTCTCACCATAAGCTTTTTTTTTTTAAATGTACTCTTTTTCTTTTCTTTTCTTTTCTTTTCTTTTCTTTTCTTTTCTTTTCTTTGTGTCTCACTTGTGTAGTCAATACTGTTTCTGCATAGGTTTTCTTTAATTGCCCACTGACCCCTTTCAGTATCATTTCTACATCCTTCTGTTGTGTTTTTTCCATAATGTTCCCCCAAGATACTTTGTTCTCTGGCTCACTTTGCTCATTTATATCATTTAGTAACTCATCCCACAGCCCTGTTGATTGGAGGGTTGTAACTATACATTCCTCTCTGGCAAGTTCCTCCATTTCACCAAATAACTGCTTCTGAAATAACTTCTCCAAATCCTCAGCTACACCCACAACAACTTTTGTTGAGCTGGCATTCATCCCCACTCCTTCTGATGTGTTCTCCATCTTGCACACTGTTCTCTCAGCCATCATCTTTCTAGTAGTGGTGTATGTGCATGTACTTGCCAATCAAGAGTAGGGGGGGTTATTTGTAAACATTCATACATTTAATATTATTTACATATTTACATTTTTTACATAAATAAGATCACTCAGTACCTCATCAACTTCTTTTTAAGTGTTCCCCCACCTTTCTACCCACAACCAAACCCATATTTTTCCTATATTTTTCAGTGTCCATTTTTCCATTGTATTTAATCTCATTAAGTCTCTTGTTCCAGATTGTTCAAGTTGCATAAAATATTACTGTGTCCATTTACTTTGGTTTTTCTTGAGATTTTGTTCCATAATAGCCATATTCTGTCATATCCATATTTAACATTTCAAATTTCAAATAATCTTTATCCAAATCATGTGTACATACCTCATTCCATAACTCTTGAATTATTTCATATTTTAAAAAATACAGTTCTGTAGTTTCAAACTTTTTACACTTTTTACATAGTCTATCTTGTTTACTTTTGTATGCCATATTTGATTTTACTGGTAATTTACCTATGGACAACCTCCACAAAAAAATCATTACATTCTTTAATTATTTTATAATTTGTATATTTCATCATTATTGCTTTTTTCTTATTTGTTTCTACATGGATCAACAAAATAAAAAAAATCATAATATTAACATACCATTCCTTTCTATTCTTTTCTGTTACATTCTTTTGTGTTTCCATAACACCATTTTACTATAAAGTTCTTTGATTTCTTCATTAATAACACTTTTGCTTCTTTTCTTCATTTCCCAAATTTGCTTGTGTTTACCATACATTATTGTGACTACCAAGATCGTATTGTCTTTCATAACCCCATTTAATACTTTATACATATTTAAGGAGGCTGCATGTACAATTGATTTTATCAATCCCAGCCCCCCTGCTCTTGTTTCATATATAAAATTCCTCTCTTTAGAGAGTTTAGTCTCGACCCCCAAATGAATGAAAATATTATCATAATTTCTTTTACATACGTCACTGGTAGCAACATGGGTTATTTTGCCCAATATTATAGTATTTATCAAATGTGTTTTCTTTCTATATGAAAATCTATATGTTTTCCAGAAAGCCATAATTTCTTTAATTCCTTTAATAACATTGTACCATTGCTTATGTTAATATTAAATTCTACCATATACTATCCCCAATGTATCTATACACTTTTCATTATATTCTACGCATTCTATTATTCCTCCATAACCAAAACCTTTGATTTTCTCTTTATTTATACTTAAATCAATTTTCTTTAATATAATACTTAATTTTTCACTTATTTCTTCCATCCATGATTTATTTTTAGCAGTTATTAATTACAATGTCATCTGCATAAGTATGCATTATCAGTATTTGTATCCCCTTCATCATTTTATATCTTCCATTACTTGCCATTTTATTTGTTTTCACCACTACTATCTTCATGACTAATAAAAATGTCACACTGCTAGCTGGACATTTTTGTTTTATTCCAAACTGTAATTTCACATCTTCCCCAGTTCAAACGTTTGTGTTTACTTTCACATATTTTTTCATATATTGATTTAATAATTTGTAATACTTTGTCACTTATGTTCTTACAAAATACTCCATAAAACTTCATATTGAATATTATCATACGCCTTACATACGTCACCTGTCATAACCTTTATTTATTCTTTTTTATTAATAATAATATAATTTCTTATTAACAATAACAAATCCTGACTTCCCTTTCTTCCATACACATTTTGATCATATAACCTTTCAATTTTACAGTGTATTCTTTTAGCTATTATTCTCATAAAAATGCATAGTCCGTACTATTTAACATTATTGGTCTCCAATTTTTATGTCATCTTTATTTCCTTTCTTATGCATAAATTTTAAAACCCCTTGTACTTAATCCCTGTTTCCATCCATTCATTCATCACTTGTATAAGTATAATATTTGCCAGTCTTCATAGGTTGGTACTAGGCTATCAGCCCTAGGGCCTATACAAGTCTAGCCATAACAATTCCCTGGCTATTTCTTCTCACACTATTTTCTTCCTTGGACCCCTGTCTAGCAGGGCGACTGACGTGATCCCTGGGGTGAATTTCCTTTCTCCCATTTGATCTTCAAGGTTCCTTTTGAAGAAGGCCAAAGAGGCTCTCTGCTTGACATGTATGGCCATTCTATTCCAGAGTCTGGGGAGTCTCTGGGTCAAAAACCTATCCCTCCAGCATGTTTTGTTTACTTTAATGACAAGGTTTAGATCTCTGGAGCGTGTGGTTCTGAGGGATTGGGATTTCTTTAAGTGTAGCATGTCCAACAGCTCTGGGTTTGACATGGCCTTGTATGTTAAGCAGAGTTCACCTCTGAGTAGACGATATGCGACAGAGTATAGCTGGAGTTTTTTAAGGCTGTCAGCGTAGGGCATTTGCTTTAGACCTGTGATTCTTTTAGTGATGTATTTCTGCGGCCTTTCCAGTTGTTGCAGATGTCTTGAGAGGTACAGACCAAATGGGGCATTGTATTCTATGATGGGTCTAATGAGGGATGAGTACAGTGGGACAATGACCTCCTTTTTCCTGGATGAAAAGCCCTTAGTGATGAGGTGTGCCACATAGAAGGATTTCCTGACTGTTGTGGCAATGTGGTTATCGAAGGTGAGACCACTGTCCACTTGTGTCCCTAAGTCTCTTATCACACTTTCGGTGTTTAGTGTACTGCCACCTATGTGGTAATTCATGGGTACAGGTTTTTTCCCAAAGGGGATAACTATACATTTCTTGGCATTGAGCTCAAGCCCATGGCTCTAGCACCAAGCATCTGTTTCTGTAAGGCCTTTTTGTAGAATATCCACATCATTTGGGGATTCAATAATGGTTCCCAGTTTGCAGTCATCTGCAAACTTTGCAAGCCAGAGTCCCTTAGTGTTGGCCTGTGCTTCAGAGAAGTAGATGCCAAACAAGAGCGGTCCCAGGACTGAACCCTGAGGTACTCCACTTGTCACTTCTCTGGAGCTGGATTTGGATTCTGCTAATTTTACAGTGTGGGTTCTGTCAGTAAGCCATTTGGCAACCCATCGAGTGACGTAGGGATTAATGCCCAGCATAGTAAGTCTATCTATGATTCCAGAGTGGGGGATGGTGTCAAAGGCCTTGACGAGGTCCATATAGGCTCTGTGGACCACCTTACCCATGTCCACGGCTCTGGAGACTGATTCAAAGAAGTCAATCGGGTGCAGGAGACAAGATCGGCCCTTCACGAACCCAAACTGGGTGGGGTCTATTGTTTGTTGGCAATGTCTTTGTTTATAAGTTCCATGATAATACATTTCATGGCCTTGCAGATCAGGCTCATCAGACTGATGGGGCAGTAGTTCCCAGGATCCAAGGTGGATCCCCCCTTGTGGAGTGGGATAACTGTAGCTATGTTCCACTCAGTGGGCATGAAGCCTGAGGTGAGGCTATGATTAAACATGAGGTGCCAGCTCATTTTGTAGTTCATGTAATACACAGCCCAGGATGTCATCTGGTCCCATGGATGCTGTGTTCTTAGCTTTGGAGAGTGCGATTTTCCTGTGTGGCCGTTATTACCATAATTTGGCAATCTTCCAGTATTGCGATGGGCCATTTAGGGGGTGAGAGGGGGGTGAAGTTGGCACTGAATTGATCTGCCATGATATTGGCAATATCCTTGGGATTAGTATATTTAATGCCATTCTGTTGTAGCTCAAAGCAGATCTGAGCATTGCCATTTAGATTCTTGACATAGTTATAGAATGCTTTGTGGCTGTCTTTGGAATCTTTGACAATTTTATTTTCATAACTAGCTTTGGAGGATTTTATGAGGGATCTCATCTTCTTACTGAGGCTGGTAAGGGAGTTTTTTGCATCCTGGGATTTTCCTCTTTTTCTGTAACAGTTTCTTCCTTTTGTTGTAAAGTTTGTCTATGGCAGGGGACCACCAGATTGGCTTCCTTTTTTTAGAGAGCATCTTGGTTCTATTTGGAATGGCAAAATTCATGCATGAGTGGATGTACTCATACAGTGCCTTAGTGGTGGATTCAGCAGTCGAACTTTCAGTTCCTGTCTGCATGGGTGTCATGAAGTTTGTCACTTCTGACTTGAGTAGCATGAAGTTAGCTTTGGAGAAGTTTTTTATGGAGGTTTCCTTACTGGGGGGGGGGGGGGGATGTGGATATTAATGGTGATTAGCTTATGATCAGACCTGACCAACGAGGGGGTGACCATAGGAGTGGAGCATCGATTTCCCATGTTGGTAATGACCAGGTCTAGGATATTGGAGCCCCTGGTGGGGACTATGGATTAGTTGATCCAGGGAATTGGAATGTATGAATTCCAAGAACCACTGGGCAAAGGTGTTGGTACACGGGTAGTTTTCCCAGTTAATGGCAGGGTAGTTGAAATCACCCAGTATTAGGGTGTTAGGTTGTATCTTAATATTTTCCATTTCTTTATACATATTATATTCCATTTCTTTATACATATTATATTCTATCCCATCTATTACAGTGGCTGAATGTATGTAAATGTCTTGTAAACTTATTCAACTCCCTTATATTTATTTTTTCTCTAAATATTCATTGTCATCTTTACTAAATCTCTCAGCATCATAAATTTGTTCTATGCACACTTCTTTTTTTACCATAGCTCTTAATTATTTCCTATATTCCTTCTTGCTTCTTAAGTTGTTTCCCTCCTTTATTTTTTAATTCTGCTATTATTTTTTTTACTTTCTTTATTTTACATAAATATGGTGCTACTTCCTTTTTTTTCTTTTAAGCAATATTTTTGCTTATATAATCTATTTTTTTCTTGATTTCTTTTGTATTTTTCTCTTTCTTTTTCATATAATATTCTATCCTCTCTTACTAAACCTTTAAAAAAATTGCACTTAATACTCTATTCCTTTTTTCCTTTCTCTCTATTCCTTTTTTCCTTTCTCTCCTCTCTTCTACACATTCTAAAAATTCCTTTTTATATTTCTTTTTAAATTGTATTCACCAATTAGTCCAATTTTAATAGAACGGTCTCAGTCTAATATGTTGTTTCTATAATTCTGTAAGCTCTTTTTCCTTTCTCATATATTAAATTTGTTTTCAGTAATTCTTTTTATTCCTTTTCCTATTGTAATATATTTCTCATTTTCATGATTTTTTTGTAGCCATATAGCCACATAATCAGAAAATCCATTATATTTTATTCCTTTTTGAGTAATCTTTTAAACTTTCTGATATTAAAAAGTAATCAGTTTCTGTCTTAATTTCTTTCCTTTTATATGGCCATTTTATATTTCCCCGTGTCTTTAATTGTCCACTCCTCATAATTTCTATAACTTTTTATTCCTTAGGTTACAATTAAAGTCACCTGCGATTATATATTCATATTCACACAAACATAATTAGGTATACTTTTAAACATTGTTTCTCTTTCTTTTTTGTCACATATGCATATAAGGCTGTAATCCTATATACATACTTTTTCCATCTCACTTCAGCTACAGTTATTCTCCTTAGTTCTATAATTGTTATATCTAATATCTTTATATTTTCTTTCTATAATATGCATATAGCTGAACATGTTTCTTTACCTATATTCACATAACAGTACCATTTCAAAGCCTTTCTGTTTGTACCCTTTCTTCTTCTAACAGTCTAATTTCTTCTGACAGATTTACAGCTGCAGTCCAGTACATAATATTAATTATCCTCTTCATATTTTTCATACTGTTCACATTTAAAGCTAAAATTTTCAGCTTTATTGAACAGTTATATCAAGGATGTTTTTAATCCCTTTCCTTTCTTATTTTCTGCTACCATAGTATTTTTAAACTTTCTTTTTCTTTCCCTAACTCTTTTTCCTATAGAATGTTTCTTGCCTTTTACCATACGCCACTCTGACTCTTCTTCACTTGTCTCATCTATTTCTTTTTCTTTTTCTTTCCCTTTAATTTTAAAGGCAACTTCTACATTTTTTCATTTGTGGTGTAACGTCTTGTAGAACATCCTCTTCTATATAACTTCATTTGCATTTTCTTTTTTATTTTCATTTTCTTGTGTCACTGTCTTACACTCTAACCATTAATGTCCTGCATTACCACATTTTTTACACTTTAATTCACATTTCTTTGCATTATGGCCTATCAGACTACATAAATAACATCTATTTTGTCACATTCATTAATTAAATGATCATTATTTCCACAAAAATAACACATTTTAGATTGTTCTCTGTACCTCACAAACACTGTATTACCATGCACATTAATAATACAGGTATCTGTGTCACATTGTCATTTTCATTTTTAAAATTATTCCATATACCCATCCCCCAGTCCATAATCCTCTTTCACCATATATTTTAGTAGTCTCCATCACTTCTTTACGTATTATCAATAAATGTTCGTTCTGTTCTTTTGCTTCCACATTGATGTTGTCAGTCTTCACTCATTCATGACAATTGGGTTTCGGTTCCATCCTCGGAACCAACTCGGCCGTAACAAGCTCACATAAGACAGAAACTCTCGTGCTAAGACTACCCATGGTGCCTCTCTTTCTTTCAGATGTCGTTTGCCGCATAGAGTTTCAGAACACATCAGGCCGTGCTCTCAAGCCAAGTGCTTTATTTTTCAATATATTTTTCAATATATTTCTTTGTTATAGTTCCTCTCTCTAATATGTCTTGGTCGTTTTATATTCTATTACCAAATTAATGCGTGAGTGCTGTTTTTACCTATTTTTTACCTGTTTGGTATTTCTTCATTACCATAGTTAGTATAGGCCCCTCACTTCCCACGTACCTCTGGTAATTCTTAAATACCATTATTGGTATTTTCCCCCCTTTCTTTTCTTCTTCTTCTTTACCCCCTCTAGGTATTTCGCTTGCTGCTATCATTGGTACACTTTATTAAAAAAATCTTTAACTTGTCTTGATTTCACTGTTTTGTGTCGGGGTAATACGTGTGAACAGCTGTTCTTTCTGTAGTTTACCTAATAATGGATGAGAAACAAAATGGTACAACTGGATTTAAGCAATGTGAGAAATGTGGCAGAAAGATGACCAACTCCGATGGGCATCTTTCTTGCATTTATTGTGTGGGGGTGCCACACTTAGAAATTCAGCCTCAGTGTGAGCTCTGTAAGGGTTTTAGTGCCTGGACTCTTGCAGAGCATCGCAACAAATTGATCCAAAAGGGGTTGTTAAAAAAACCCTTTTCAGAAGTTTTGTCTGAGATGGAGGCATCAAAGCCTCCTAAACAAGAAGTAGAAAAGAGGAGCAACTCTGTCCCAGCGTCTCCTCAATTTCAGGAACCAAAATCATTCAAAGGCCATGTTTCTCAGAACAAAAATCTCTAAACAATCAAAATTGGCACCAACAACCATCTCAGCACCAGAGTCTTCGACCCCTTCCATGGTGCCATCTATTCTTATAGAACTGACTAAATTTACCATGGTACCAACTCCTTCAATGGTACCTCTGACCCTATCGGCACCAACAATAGTCTTCTCTGTAAAACAGGTTACTTCCTCCCCAACACAAGCTTTTGGTCAGCTGACCATGGTGCCAAAGGTCAAATCCGTAGCCAGGACTCAATAATCCCCATCTATTGACCCCTTTGGCTATCAGCAGCTCAGTCCCTTTGTTGATTTTCCAGATTCTCCCTCAGGCATGTCTGCTCGTTCCACCAGGAGTCTTTTGGAGCTTAATGTAGTTAGATTGGTGGATCAGCTCTTGGCAGCCCGAAGTATTCCAACCCTGTCTAGGACCTCCCTCCCATCCGGAGTTTAGGTTTTTTCATAGGTTCATAGGTTGGTACTAGGCTATCGGCCCTAGCGCCTATACAAGCCTAGCCATAACAATTCCCTGGATATTTCTTCCCACAATGTTTACTTCCCTGGACCCCTGTCTAGCAGGTGACTGACATGATCCCTGGGGTGAATTTCCTATCTCCCATCCAATCATCAAGGTTCCTTTTGAAGAGAGCCAAAGAGGCGCTCTGCATGACATGTATGGGCAGTCTATTTCAGAGTATGGGGAGTGTCTGGATCAGGAACCTATCCCTCCAGCATGTTTTGTTCATTGTGATGACAAGGTTTAGATCCCTGGAGCAAAAAAAAACCCACACAAACACAGGAAGGACATACAGAAAGCACCCCAGCCAAGAATCAAATCAGAGAACCTCTTTCTGGGAGGCAACAGCACTACCACTGCACCATCCACTTGACATAAAGCATTGATCCCTACACAGACAAACACACACACAGTTGCTATGTCTGGGATTAGACCTCCTACCTGACTAGTACATCACACTACAGCATTACGCATTTATAAGACACACCATGGAGATTACTCCCGGGACTATCTTCCTCCTTTAACCTCCCCACATGATTTGGAGCCCTCAATGCCTCTCTTGGTGCCAGATTCTTTGGTACCGATGGTGGATCTCACCTTGGTCCCAGAACCCACTCTGTGGCCCTTGGCTCATTTGGAGCCGGCCCACTCATGGGGTTGTGACTTGGCTGCCAGCTCCAGAATCCCTAGTATGGCACCAATTTTTTTCCATGGCACCGTCTATGGTTCTGGTTGCTTTGACAGTTCCAAGTCCTCCCCTGGCTCCTTATCTGGGGGCAGGCTCATTGGAGTAGGGTGTGACCCCGGTTCTGAGGTTGTCTTTCTTGGTTCTGGGTTTCCATCCCTCTTCAGACGAGCCTGCCTTTCAGATTATGGAGAGACCGCTCACCTCAGTAGGCTCACAGTTGGCACCCACTCTGTTGGAATGTCATATCTATGTATCCTCCAGTTCGCAGCTGTCACATTTTACTACATTGTAGAAGCATGCATGGGAGCAGCAAGACACCCTACCACAGGGTACTGTCTCTTCAGAGTCCTCCTTAGATCTCCCCCCTGATGAACCACCCCGTAAGAGATCATGCAAGAGGAAGCATGTTGATTCTCTGGAAGAATCTTTCACTGATGATTCAGATTATGATGTAGGGGAAGGGACCCCTATGTCACCACCTGAAGATGTCTCCTTTGGAGACATCCTAGAAATCTTAAAGCAGAGGGGTCTCTGGAAGCCCACCAGCCCTTCCTCTGGGGAATCTGTTTTCTTGCAGGCTTTCAGTGCCTGACCTTCTACTTCCTGGGTGACTCCGCCTGCAGATGAGTTAGTCAAGCTCGTCATGCAGCATGCTTGGAAGGTCCCTGACACTATTGAACCAATTCCCCAGAGACCTGACAAAATTTTCTCCCCCTAGAGGATCAACCCACTGGTCCAAGGGTTTAGCAGTAGATGCTATGGTGATGGTGGCAGCCACAAAGAAGGACCTCACAGAGGACAGTCATACTGTCCATCCTCCAAACTGAGAGTCTTGGACATTGGACAGATTAGGGAAGTGGGTCTATGATTCAATGTCCTTTGTCATATGTTTGTTGAATTACTTGGCACATTTCAAAGGGACCTGATTACTGAGCTGTCAGGAACCATAGCAGGAGCAGTATTTAACTAGGTACGTGATAAGGTTGCTTTCAAGCTTGCGGCCCTAGAATCCATCTTTAACTCGTCCATGCGGTTGATTGCACATACAACCAAAGGGGCAGCCAGAGCAGTGGGTGCAGGTGTTGTCATGAGACATCACATCTGGATGCACTTGTGTGACTTCACAGACCCCCTTCAAGTTTTCCTTTGTTAATGCACCCAGTGATGCTTCCTCGTTGTTTGGCCCAAAAGTTAAAGACACATTAGCCAGGTGTGAAAATGATAGAAAGACCTTTTCTGCTGTGGGTGTACATTTTTCTACTCCTCAATGACCCTATTCCAGGAATCAGATGAGTAGAAAGATGTGGTTCAGGAAGTCCCAAGGGCCTTTTTGGGACACACATGGCAAATATTCTCCCCGGGGCAGAGAGGAGAATTTAGGAAGACACCCCTCCCATGGCAGACTGGTTCTACGCAATCAGGGCTCCAGAGATTCTTTCTCTGGGAACCTTATCATTGCTCCTGAGGAGTGGCCCAATTGCTTACCTCTGGAGGCAGTCGGGGTAAGATTCTCTCTGCACCACTTAGCCTGGCACTCAATAACATCAAATTTCTGAGTGCAGACAGTAATTACCAGAGGTTACTATATCCCCTTTGATCTTTATCCAAGGCCAGAAAGGCGAATCCCTGATGTCCTGCCCAGTCAGAGGGATGCAGCAGCTCAAGAAATTCAAAAGATGCTCAAAAAAAGAGTCATCCAGACAGTCCCACCAGACCAAGTAGGATCCAGATTTTACTAAGATTCTTTTTAGTGCCAAGAAAGACAGGAGACTGAAGGCAAATTCTAGATCTCAGTATCTTAAACAAGTTTGTCAACAGACAAAATTCAGGATGGTCATGGTTCAGTCTATCCTTCTGGTTCTGGGGAAGGATGATTGGATGTGCTCAACAGATCTTCAGGATGCGTATTACCACATAAAAATGGACAAGTGCTCCAGACGATACCTCCGCTTCTGGCTGGTAGCCAGTCATTACCAATATCGTGCACTGCCCTTTGGTCTCACCACAGCCCCCAGGGTGTTCACCAAATGCATGACAGTGGTAGCAGCTCATCTGAGGCTGCAAAGATTCCGGGTGTTTCCATATTTAGATGATTGGCTGTTTACCGCCCCCACCAGGCATTTACTGCTTTACTCCTTATACTACATTCTAAAACTGGCAGAGTTCTTGGGCATTTCAGTAAACAAAGAAAAGTCAAAACTGGTGCCCACTCAAAGCATAGAATTCATCAGAGTGACATTCGGCACAAGATCCTGTGTGGTTGCTTCTTCACAGACTACAATGGTCAAGGTTACAGCTCCAAGTGATACTCTGTCAAGACATAGTCCCAGCTCACTTAATCTTACAACTACTAGGGTCAGTGGCAGTGACAATCACCCTAATTCCCCTGGCAGGGTTCCACATGAGGCTGCTGCAGTGGCTCATAGATTCACAGTGGTCTCTGTTGACACACCCCATGCCTTATCCATTCTGCATAACAAGTCAAAGAAAGCAGGATCTAAATTGGTGGATGATGCCAGAAGTGGAGTTTTGGAGTCACCCCTTTTCATCTCCTCAGCCCAAGGCCATAGTGACCATGGATGCATCTCTGACAGTGTGGTGGGAGCATTTTCAGGGAAAGACAGTCCAAGGCACTTGCTCACCCTTACAGACCAATTTGCATATCAACATCCTAGA